>NC_061122.1:70310156-70466483 GCF_002878395.1 Capsicum annuum | reverse complement strand
TTCTAACTTTAAATGGTAAAATCCTGATTTACAATCAAATTTACTAAAGTAATTATATCCTTTTATTTGTCTTATTTTTAATATCTTATTTGGTATTGGGTAATTATATGTCATAGTTTTTGCATTTAAATTTCTATAATCAATAACCATTCTACTTTTTCCTCTTTTTTGTTCACTATGTTTATTTACTATAAATACTGGGCTATTATGTTTACTATTACTTTTTTGTATGTATTCTTTTTCTAATAATTATTCTATGTGCATTTTAAATTCTTTTAAATTGTCAAAATTATATGTTAATGGTTTTTGAGTTATTATGCTATTTTTATCTATTAATTCAATTTTTATAGTGGTTTTATGTTTTTTCCATCCTTTTAATGGATCTTCAATATATAATTGTTCTAATTTTTTCTTAATTATTTCTATCTTACTTATTGAAAATATAGTTATTTCCTTTTTATTTATAGAAAATATGACCAATTCTATTGTATCTTCAGTATTTTTTATATTTTCTAATTTTTGTGTAATTTTTTCGCTTCCTTCTATCCAATCAGTTTTCTTTCTTATTTTATTAGTAACTTTATTTGTTCTTTCTTTCTGTTTACATGGTGTTGTAAACCACCAATCCGTTCTAATTATTATGTGTGCGTATAATTTATCTAAAAATGACATTTCTAAAAGTATATCTTTTGATGTTAGCTCATAATTATAGATTTCTTCTATTGTTAATATTTTATCCCATACTTCTGTTTTTACATTCTTAGCTTTATAAGTAATTAAGGTTCCTTCGTTATTAAATCCTTTAACTTTTATTGGTGTCTTTAATTTATCCCATTTACTTTTTGATAAACAATTATATCTACATAAATTAGCTTCTGCTCCTGTATCTATCATAGACGTATAATATCTACTGTAATACCCTTTTACTACTATCTTCATTAATACATATATTTTTATATCACGTTAAAGCTCTTCTTAAGAATAATTTTTCTCTGTTATATGTTATTAATAATTGTGTATGCTTTATATTATATGGTTTTACTTGTTCTAGCCATTTTATTCCTAATATTATGTCTGTTTTTTTGCATTTCTTCCTTTATTTCAAAGTCTATTTTTATTTTTCTAACTCATATTGTTATTTCTTTTTCTGCTATATTTTTAGCATTTATTAAGCTTCTTGGTAGATCTGGGCATATATTATTGTTATAGTTTATTTCCTCATTTTTTATTAGATATCTTGCTATATAATTTTCTTTTTGTCCTTATTTAGGAGTATTAAATATTTTTTTCATTTATTGTCCCTGTTATGTAATATTGGTTTAAATTAGTTGTTGAACTTGTTTCATAACTTGTTCTTTTTGATGAACTTGATGATTCTGGTTTTTCATAAGCTATTCTTTTTGTTGTGCTTATTCTATCATTTATTATTTTTAAATTTTCTTCTACATCTATGTCTTTACAACTATAATCATTATTATCAATTGTTTTTACAAATTGTTCGAAAGGACTTTCTATTTGTATTTTGTTAATTTTATTTTTTCCCGTTATTTTTTGTTTTGTTGTTAATACATATAGATTTTTACATCTTGCTGTAAATATTTTACTTCCTGGGGTTAGTTCTATTCCTGATATTTTCCAATATAATACTAATGATTTATCTATATTTTTATCTGTTATTGCTACTGAATAATTTGCACTTATTATAAATTTAAATTTTTGGTATATTAAATTTTCTTTTATGACAGTTATTATACTTTTTTCTATAGGTTTTATAATTCTATCATCTGTTAGGTATAATTCTATTGGTGTATCTATTGCTTCTCTAACACATGCTTTTATCAATATCTCTGTTCCTCCAATGAGTATATATTTTATTGGGTCTTTACTTTTGATATCGTTTATTTCTTTATTAATTATTCTTTTTGTTACTAGCAGTATACTAGCTCTTCCTTTTACATATCTACAATCTATTACATGTTCTTTTTGACCTACTACATAGTATTCTTCTTTTCTTCTACTAAATATGTTTTTTATTGTTAGTATTTTAAATATTTTTTCTACACTTAAATGTAATTCATTTCCTTTTATTTCATCAAATATATGACTATCAAATATTATTTTTTTATCTGTTCCTTCTTCATTTAAATATTATTCCTTTGTTATTATTTTTATATCTTCTTCTGTTATTTGGTTTATTCTTATATCTTCTTCAGTCATTTAATTCATCTAATTCACTATCTATTTCGTTCCCTGTTTCATTCTCTGAAATTTCATATATACTATCTTCACTTTCTAATTCGTAATCTATATAATCTATCTGCATATATTCTGTATTTTCTATTTTTATTTCTTATATTTGTTTATTTTTTGGGTTTTTAGGTAATTTACAATCTCTAGCTAAATGTCCTAATTTTCCGCAATTATAACAAGTACATTCTTTTATAGATTTCTTTTTCCTATATGGTCTTTTATGTTTATAATTTTTTACAAATATCTTTTTCTTGGTTTCTTATATTTATATTTTGATTTTTTGTATTTCTTATATTTCTTATGTATTTTTCTTTTCTTATAATATCTTTCTTCGCATCCAAATTGAGGTGTTATTTTATCTTTGCAACATGCTAAATTTCTTATTAATATTTTTTCCATTTTTATTTCTTCTCTATATTTTTCTCATAGGTTTCTATACCATTGTTGTAAAAATTTTATTCTCGCTCCTAAAGTATCTACTATTTTTGCTTCATCCCAACTTTTTATTATTTTTGAACTAAATGGTTCAAGTAATTTATTAAAATATAATTTTTTTATTTCTTTACTTTCTTCTGTATTATATGTTCCTTTATAATAATATTCTTTAAATGCGCAAGTATACTCATTTATGTAACACATATTACATATTGCTAATTTTAACATTAAATTTCTATTTATGTCTTTCTCTTCATTTTGTTCTTCTTCTGTTGTTGTCATGCTACTAAATTTGTCTTTTATAGCTATTTCATATTTTTTTAATAATTCTATAAGTGTTAATTTAGTTGTAGTTGTTGATGATGTTTCTTTTGTAGGGTTGTCAGTTCTTAATACCCTTTCACTATTTTCAGTTAGATTTGAAAACCATAATTTCACTGTTCCTATTAGTCTTCTTTCTATATATTTTGGTGCATCTATTACGTTTATATTATTATCTAATAATTATTTTGTCATATATCCTATCCATAATTGTATTATTTTTTCTGTATCTATTACACAATCTAAGTCTAATAAGTTATAATTTTTATTAACTATTTGTTTTGGTTTCCATTTGTCATATTCATCTTTTAGACTATATCTTTTAAATTTATTCTTATAATATGTAGGTTTTCTTATTTCTAATGTTCTAGGTATTATATTTTCATCTTTTTTTTTTATCAAGAGTATTTATTTCTGTGTTTCTATTTTCTAAATTTTCTTCATTAATTACTTTTTGTTTTTCATTGATTTCTAAATTTTTTGTATTTGTTAAGATTTCTGTATATGTTTCACTATCTTCCGAATCATAATTATCTATTTCTTCAACATCTATTGTATTTATTTCTAATTCCCTGGTTTCTATTTCTTTATTGCTTATTTCTAATTTTTTCTTTAAATTGATTTGTCTCATTTAATAATTTTTGTTCTTTATCTTTTTCTTCTTTTTCTTTCTATCTTTTTTCATACAAATCTTTTAGCATTTGTAATTCTTTTTCTAATTCAGCAATCCTACTATTTTTAGTTTCTTCTATTTTTCGTATTTCTTCTGTAGTTTGCTGTTTTATTTTTTCTATCTCCTTTTTTCTATCTATTTCTTCATTTTCTTTTTCTATTCTTACCATAGCTGTCAATTTATCTTCTAATTTTAATTTTTCTTTTTCTAACATTAAATATAAATGTTCACCTATTTTCTTATATCTTCTTCCTAGAATAGAAAATACTATTTTTATTTCTAGTCCTTCATGATTTTCATATTTTTTCATCTATTATAAATTCTTCATTGTTCATTTTTTATTTAATTGTTAATAGATCATGCTGGTATGTATATTCTAGACTATCTATTGTCGATTCTAAATTTGATATTTCTTCATTTTGTACATTTATTGAGTTTTTACTAACTCTGGTAATTATGTTATATTGTAGTCTTTTTATTCTTATTTTTAATTCTTTACATTTTTTAGATATTATTTGCTTTAATTCTTTATATTTTGGTAATTTTTTTGCATTATTCATCTAAATAATATTTTGGGGAACATCTAAATGTAGTTTTATCAGATAAGTCATAATTAATAAATTAATCAATTAATAAATTAATCAAATAAATCCTCCAAATATGTACTATACTTGATCATGTTTTGTATATATCTACATCATCCTTTATTGTTCTACTTGTATGTGTTAAACTGTATAAATGTAATCATTTCTAGTTTGTTGCAATATATCTTACATTATAGAACTATTAGTGCAAGAGTTGTAGGCTACCATTGTGGGATATTTTCTAATTGCAGGTGGAGTACCCTTTATGTGTATTTTGTATGTATAATTATCTACTTTGCTCGATCGACCAATGATACCTACTCAGTATAAGAGGACTGTACAAACTCCTACTGCGCCCTTTCAGTGTAGGTCCTAGTATGAGTGTGCCCCAGCTTGATTGATTAGGGAGACTATTGGAGCTTTTAAGGTAGTGGTTGATTTTAGGCATTTTTATATCAATTTTTGTTGTCCTTAGATTTTGTTCTTGAATTATATTAGAAATTCTTACACTATTGACACTAGGTTTTAGGAATGTATGTTTTTTTGGTTATTTTATTTGTATTTGTGATAGTGCAGGGTTTGGCTTCACTCTAGAAGCCTTACCTTGGGGTTATTATTATCTTTTTCCCCATTATGTATTAGATTGTGTGATAATCTTCCTTATCAAGGTTCACCAAGATGAGTGCCATCATGACCCTTATTTTTGGGTAGTGACAAATTTGTATCAGAGTAGTGAGGTTCATTAGTCTCAACAGAGTGAGAATAGGATTCCTAATAGATTCTTGAGTATACGTTAGTATATATCTTTGAGAGTCTATATGATGTATTAAGAAAACTTTCCTCATTTTATTCCTTATCATGAGAATTTCTTTCATACTATGTGTTCTCAGTTATGGTTCACTCTTTCTGCACAGATGGTGTTGATTACGTCCCATAAGGTAAGAGATATAAAGCCTTCATCTATAAGGCGAGCCTTAATTAATGGAGGGGTTTATGGATTATCCTCATCTAGGAGGCGTTCTAGGGGACTCTCCCCTTAGCGTACTGTTTAGCATGATGACGGTGTGGCTCCTACTTTAATTCCACTGAGTTCTACTACCCTAGTCTTGGAGGGGTTGGTGGTGCATTTCTTTACCTATTTAGAAGTTTCTACTTTATTTATGTTGGGTGCTCATCTAGTTATGAGTGTGGTTCCTCTAGTTGCACCTACTACTATTTTAGGTACCCTTTAAACCCTGAGTACTATTCCTCTATTAGGATTGATATCTAAGTTTGATGTTCCGTGATTGGGATTTCAGCCTTTATCTAGGTTACCTCCTAAAATGGGATTTTAGCCATCAAGATTCACTCTGCCTCTTTTTTGCTGTGAAAATAGTTATGTCTTCTGAGGATCATCAGAGATTTGAGAGATTTACTTCTTTGGGTCCTCCTAGATTAAGTAGTGTTGTAGATGAAGATTCCTATGAGTTCCTGATTTATTATCGAGAGAAATTACATAATTTGAGGTCGGTTGAGTTGTATAGGGTTGCTTATACTATCAATCAATTAATAGATGTTGCTACATATTTGTGGAGGTAGCTTATTGCTTGTAGACCTCTTGATTCTCTCGATATGACATGGGTTCAATTTGTCGATGCCTTCTTGGCGAGATTCGATCCTTACAGTCTAAAGGATCAAATGAGTGATGAATTTGATAGATTGGAGAAGGTCTCCATGAAAATTCTAGAGTATGAGACACACTTTCATACCTTGTTTAGATATTTTATACTAGTATTTCCACTGAATCTAAGAAGATTTAGAAGTTCATAAAGGGTTTGGATCTCTCTCTTTAGTTGGCTACGTCTCAGATATTTATTTTTAGAGCATTCTTTTGACGTTTAGTGGATCATTCTAAGATGACTGAGGGTAATCCGCAAGCATTTCTGGGATGCACCTAGAAAGTGCACTACATTGGTGAGTTTAGCGATCAGGAATGTCGAGGCTGAGATTTCATAGGTTATAATGGTTCTCATGGTAGACCAGTGTAGGCAGCCTTGTCGTAACACCCTACATTTTTGGTCTAGACATCAAACCGTGGTTCCTATGTGTATAAACTCTAATCCAATGATTCTTATTTGAATACGTGCGTCATGATCATTATCGTAGTATGAATAGCTCTCTTTAGGTGAAAAATGTCCATAGGAAACACTTAGAGTAAAGTTGAGCTAAGAGCTTTTGATTTGGCCAAATTTTGGTGTTCGATCCTACAAGGGTCAAATTTGACATTTATAAATTTTTAAATATGTTGAATTTTTCAGCTCAAGACCCACCAAATTTTATATAATTAAGTTCTCTTTCCAACACATCAAATTTTTCCTTATTCCGATACCCGAGCAAAAAGTTATGACCATTTTTGTGAGAAATAGTAAGGGACCGCGATAGCTTCATGCCACATAGGCTATTCCCCCATAATAAGGTCTACGCTACATATGCTATTCCCCTAGAATAGGGTACGCACTGCATAGGATATTCCCCCAAAATAGGGTATGTGCTGCATAAGCTATTCCCCCGATATAGGGTCCGCGATGCGGAGACGTTATTTTTCCAGTTTCAAGATTAAAGGGGCAAAGGGGTAATTCGATCCTTTCACTTTAAACCTAGTCATCCAAAAGATGACTTATAGCACTTAAAAGAGCATTATTTTCCCTTTATCCTCAAAACTACTCGCGTATAAACCCTCCCCCATCCCGAGAAAGAGCAATTCAAGCCTCTCTTCCCAAGAAGAAGAAATTAAACTTTCTCTCCAAGAATTCAAGTATCCACACTACAAGTTTAAGTTTTTATTCAAGGATTCTAGTAATTGAGGTATGTGTGGTATTCATCAATCGGGTCCTTCAAACCATTTAGTCCAAAAAATCATCTTTTTGGTTTGAGTATGCATTTTTCTCTTTACTATGTTTTAATTCACTGAAAATCAAGAAATTTATTCATGTTTCCTTATTAATTTTACATTAAAGCCATGTTATTAGTGTTTTCCATGTGAATTATGACTCTATATGATTTAATTTCCAAACTACTATGTCATTTTTGGTCAATATCATATCCTCTCAAGCTTAACTTATCTCTATGTTTTAATTCATGAGGTTAATAGTTATTTAATTGCAATATGTTTTGGGTACCCCAAATTATGGTTTACTACTAATAATTTAGATGATGTTATCATATATAATATATCATTTAGTACAGGCTGGTTATGAAACCCCGATATCTATGTGTTTTTACATATTTCTATTTTCAAGTGACAAGCAAGACAGAATCATGATTTTATTCCTATATTTAGATTATACTGTTTATAACGAACTCACCAGTATTACTTTATTTTAAATACATTAGTTTACAAGTTCATGGTTACTTCATATTACACATGCACTATTAATTTTCAGAACATCACGTTTGAGCATATCAGTCATCAATGAATGAACCAGTTCATGATTCTATTGTCAGTTCAATTGTGAGTTTGATTTAGCACCGAAGAACCCAGGGATGGGGGCTCATCGGCTAGTTAAGGGTGTTATCCTTAGTAGCAATCTTTAAGTTTCAGAACTATGTAGCCAACAAAGGTTTGACAGTCTTTCGTCTAGTTGAGGGTTGACATATATCTCATAGAAGCACCTGGCAGAAGAGGGTGACTCCTTAGTCCTGCAGGACATTGGTTTAGTGGATCCACAAAGCCAGTGTTAGTACTCAATGTAAGGTACATATACCCTTCTAACTAAGGTTACAAGTTGGACCCCGATTAGCTCAGATTGGGGTATGTCGGTTACATGCTAGATCCAATAATTTCATTCAGTACCCAATCTATACAAGTTCAGGTTTGCTTGACCAAGTAATCATATTTTTAGTTATTCAGTTATTTATTTATTCAAATTATTTCAGTACATGGTTTACTTGGTCTTTTATTCTCCATTTTACATGTTCGTGTTTTCATGCTCAGTATCTATACATTATCCTCAATACATTTAATAGTCTATTTGGCTCTACATGAGATTTACATACAATATTCATGTTTTACTGCTCGCCAGCTTACATAATTATTTTTAGCTTGTGATTTATAAAATCGAACTATGACT
The DNA here is from genome assembly GCF_002878395.1 of Capsicum annuum. Lineage (NCBI taxonomy): Eukaryota > Viridiplantae > Streptophyta > Magnoliopsida > Solanales > Solanaceae > Capsicum > Capsicum annuum. The sequence goes on along the minus strand of NC_061122.1, from coordinate 70,458,111 downwards.
TACAGTTTTCCCGTATAGCTATGTTTAAATCTATGTTTCAGCAAATCTCTTATGTTCTTAAATTTAAAACATACTTTCAATGTTTCCATGATTTAGTGCATGTCTCTGTATACTTAGTACATTCTAACATATTGACCACATATATGAGTTTGTGGCTACATTCCTTCATAATATAGGTACCAAATGTAGTCCACACACAAGGATTAGGCAGTTCTCAACTTTCAGCTATAAGGTGATAAGTCCTCTTATTTTAGGGACTCTAGTCCATTGCAGTTCATGCGTTATATTTTGATTATATATATGTATTTATTTGTGGTAGTCGGATACATGTTCCACCTTTATATAGTTAGTATAGTAGAGGCTTCATAGATAGTCAGTCATAGTTATTACATGTAATTCAATTTTGTTTATTTAGTTTATCATAGTGTAAACTTTATCCATATTACAATTATCCAGACCTTCTCATTATTATGTTTACGCTAAGTAAATTTAGTTTTTATACAATTTAAATTAGTTGCTCAAGCAGTATGCCAGTTTATGGGTTAGCTTGGGAACACATATTGTTCTAAGTATTGTGTTACGACTAGGGGGTAGTCGGGTCATCACAGACTTTATATCAGAGCATAGAGTTTAATTGTCATAGGGTGTCTATTAATCTATATCTAGTAGTGTCTTATGGAATGGTACAGAGATGTCTGCACTTTTCTTTAAGAGGCTACCAAGAATTTAAGAAATATTTCCCTTCTTTCATGTCTCAAATCGTGTGGTAGAAGTGTTCTCAAAGGATCTTATGCAGATTCTTACATGAATCTATTTGTGCCAACTCTTCCTCATTCTTGAGGCAACAAAAATAGCCTAGCTTAAATCCATACAGATAGTGTTTTCTCAGACAGTCTCCACAGATAGTTATGGGATTACACACTGGCTTGAGAGTACCCCATCAGTGCTTTTAAGTTTTGAAGTTTCGAAGATTTCATTCTTGTTCATGAAAATTATGCACTAAGACAAAGTCAAAAGTGTTTTTGTATCCCTTCTTAGAATCCTATGATAGCATATTACCTAGAGTTAGAAGCATTAATCTAGAAGTTTTAACAGAAGTAAAGTAGGGATAGTCTTTATCTAGATTAAGCAGATTGTGTATCCATAGGGCTAGTTGTATGAAAGGTGCACTAGTAGGCTTCAAGCAGTGTATGAAAGAATTTATGTTTATTTATTCAAAATTAAGTATGATGATATGGGTGTGATTTATAGGTGTTCCCAAAGTGATATATGATTGTATTATTTCTATGTTATTATAGTGTGTGTGTTAGATAGTACTCTTGAGTTGCTAATTGGGATTAAGGCTAGTTATGTAGTATATGATGTTCTTATCACTAAGTTATGGGTTATATGTTGTTGATATTGGGTATGCTGGTGTAATAGAAATTCTTATGGTTTGGGGAAAAATATAATTTTAGAGATGTGATATTAGTAGGCTATGAAGGAAAATAGGCAGATCATATATTTAGTGAGGCAGGTATGTTGTCGAGAAGGGTGTAACTATGTGATGCTAATTATTGAAGCAAAAAAAGTAAAGGATAGTATATATTAAGGGAATGTTCAATAATGAGTTAGTATAGTTTATTAAAAGTTTGGGAATATCCATATGAATTGTTAGAATCTAAGTTTAAATGTTGGATGATTGAGCTAATAGAAAGAAGAGTTGAAATTCTAAATGGTGTGAACTCTATGTATGCTGACACTCATCAAGATTCTAAGTTAGTAAGTGTTTAAGTATTTATATGATTACTATTGGGGGTATAGGATGTTAAGAGTTGTATCTTAAAAGAAAGTATTAGTAATGGGTTTTACACTCTCAGGTGTAGCTTTTCAGGGTAAGTTTATTATTTATGTGTATTGTTATATCTTGGACTCTAGAGTAAAGTGGTTGAGGTTAAGTTATAGTTTATTAAGTGGTTCACATAATTAGAATGATAGTTTAACCCTAAGGGGGAGATGATAGAATAAGGAACAATGTTAGACTCTCAAATTCTAGTACCAATGCCAGTTTGTTGTAGAACATCAGTTGGGGAGGAAGATTCCTGACCTATTCGCATCTCGGTGTAAATTTTTGTACTTCAGTCATCATGACACGTACTCATCCTTTCCGCCTAATCTCCTTGATCATAGTTAATATTCATGCACATCATAGTGAACCATATGCGCTTCCAGTTTGTAGTGTAAGGAATTTCTGTTCACTCAGCAGTATGAATCATACTCCATGAATTTATAACTCCAAACTTAGGTCATTAAGTTCATGACACATGTAGTCATGCTTTACAAAATTTTTAGTTCCAGGTACTCATTGTATGCCCTTAATGACGAGTAAAATTCAGATTATGTCATGTATGTTCTCAGATTAGATATCTTTGATGAATCTATGATGTTTATATTTTATTCCACAAGGCTCAGTTAATTTTCAAAGTTACATATAATATTCTTTCATGCTTCAGGATCTCATGTTCTAACCTTCCAGTTACCTCTCCTTATAAAATTATAGTGGAGATAAGTAATCACTATGATGGGAGAGAGTAAATGTTCCTTGTTATAGGAAAGATTGTAGTATGCTTGTCTTATCTAAGGCTAAAAGTAAGAAGTAAGATTCAGGCAAATCTTTTGGTATATGTCATGGTAAGTTGAGAATTCCATGTGGGTCTTCTTAAGAATAGTACAAGAAAGTTGTTATTGATAAAAGTTTAGATAATATGAGAAAGATACTTTTATGGGTGGTTTCCTAGAAGTTCATATGCGGTTATAATGATAGGATTGAATGTCATGTTGGTACATAAGTGGATAGGTGCATTATGTGCTAGTGAATTCCTAGTAAGAGGTTGAATTTAGTTGTTAACGTAGTACGAAGAATTGATCTTGAGATGAGAAGTTTGGAAAATGCATAGGGTATTCAACTCATGGTTCAGAGTAGAATTATGGTGTTATGTGCAGTACCTTGTGATATAAAGTTAGTCTTGAATATGGCCAGAGTATGTAGTACAACTCATACTTTGGCTAGAGTACAACTCATACTTTGGCTAGAGTAGTTATATGTCCCCATGTGAGAATTATAAGTTGAATCAAATAAGCATGGTATTTAAGGTGAAAAGTATAGTTGAGGGAGTATTTTAGAAGTGTGGCTAAGCTTGAAAGTTAGCAGTTGCATTGACTAAGGATTAAGTTTTATAGTCCTATGTTCCTTGTTATAGAGTTATAGCTATGTTGTGATTCCTTATTCAACTATCTAATTTAGACCATGCCCAAAATTCTTTTCTCCCTGATGTTATTATATCTTCTTGTAAAGAGTTTTGAAGAAATACTCTAGTTGAGTATAAACTTTCAGTATGATCCAGTCTGTATAGCCAGTAATTCAATTAAGAAATCAAACAGATAAAATCCTATGGTTTTCCATCTAGTCTTACTATCCAAAGTTTTCGGAGTATGGATATTCCATGTGGTAATTCATTCACGTCTATGCAAATTGCGAATTTAGTTCATTCAAAGCATCATGCCTATGATTTTGATATTTAGTCATGATTTAGATCATACACTACAAGAAAAACAGCCAATAAGGAAAGGAGATATGGTCCCAAAAAGTCCAAATCTTGACCCAATTGGTCTTTCAGGACAAGAAAAATCAAGTCGCGTCTCATCCTAATAGGCTCTGCTGCAAAAAGTCATTAGCGATGAGTCTAATAAGCCGGTCCTTAAAACGCTTTTGAGATGGAAAAAAATTGGTCGTAATTTTCTTTTAGACACGGTATATCTTATCCCAATCGACTAACTACCTCGTCCTAATTATCTTTTTGCGATGGTAATTCTTGTCCCAAATAGACTAACTACATGGTCATAATAATCTTTTAGCGATGGTACATATTGTCACAAATAGAATAACTACCTCATCGTAATAATCTTTTTGTGATGGTATTTCTCGTCCCAAATAAACTAACTACCTGGTCATAATTATTCTTTAGCGATGAGTAAAATTCTTTTATTAGATCAACCTTTAAGGATGAGCAACATCTTGGTCCTAGATCAACCTTTAAAGACGAGCCACATTCTAGTTGTAGATCAACCTTTAAAGACGAGAAACATCCTAATCTAGATAAGCATTTAAGGACGAGATATATTTCTAGTCTGTAATTGACCACAAATGAGCCTAATATCACAAAATAATAAATTTCCTCAAATAAACACCAAAATGCTATAAAGGATGTCAATACAAAAACATGATATAATTAGAGACCAGAAAAATTAGTTAACATCCCATGTTATTAGTTTCAATATTTGTTTCAAAGAAAACATAGTTACCATCCCGATCAAGCTAGAGTATGATATCAAATTTTCCTTAACATGTGAATACATAGCAAAGAAATAATCAAGTAACTCTTGTTTCTAATCTTTAAGTCATCGACTTTCAGCTCAAATTGCCAACATCCATCACAAGGACAAAAAATAATCAAGTCCTTGACTTTTAGTTCCTACCGTTTCACTTAATCAAGTATCTCCTGCAACAGTAAAGCAGAAATTTAGCACATCGCTTCACCTCATTAGAAAAATCAATTGCACATCCATCTTAATGTTGGTATTTATGTGATACTCAAATTGTGGATATGTTGGGACTTAAAACACAGCAGTCATCCCATACAAAATTGATGATATCACTGTAATTCTAAGGTACAAGAGGGCATCTATGTTCAATAGCAGCCACACACTACTAGGATTGGGACATCAATTTGATTTTACCATTCATAAAATCTTGAAAGGAATCTTACATGTAATGGAGAAATAAATGGCAAGCATACTACCTCAAGGGCATTGATAGCATGTTCTGAAGGAAGTTCTGCAATAACCATACTACAAAAGACCGGACCAGTGTGTTTATTTAACAGGATGGGTGTTGGGAATAATGATTTAACAAAATAAAAAACCTAAATAACTTAGGATCAACTTATCAGAAATAGATAATACATTAAAGCTTCAACCAGATGCAACGAATCTTCAACAGAAATTTTGAACGGATCTTTCCCATTGACTACTGTTTGGTAAATTTGAAACTGACCATCTAGGGACCCCCACAAAGCTTTTCCTTGCAATCTACAATGAAAAAACAAAAAAAGAATTAAAATCTTGAATTAAAGAACATGGAACTTTTCTAGAATTTTAACTCCAAGAAGGAGAAAATTCATGAGATCATACATGAGAGGAACTAACCAAAATCCAATTTCACAAAATTAAGAAAAGATTGGTCCTTATATTCTCTTAATGAAGAAGCTACCCAAAAATTGGGCATGAATTTGAAATAAGTGGTGTATCAGAGCTCATCAATTATTCTCATAGATATTACTTCAATATTGACAGATCCCAGCCATAGAGTGAGAAATCACGCATCTCACACATCTTCGACTGAGTGATCTTATGGATAATTTTCTTAATGGAACAATTTCGACTACATTAGGAGAGCTTCATGAATTGGACTAATTTCATATTTTATCCAATGTTCTCACTAGTGAGATTCCTCTGGAGATTGGTCGTTTGAGAAATCTAATGCTGACAGGACAAGTGATACCACAAATTGGTAACTTGTTTAAGCTGAGTGTCTTTACTCTTGCTTATTGCCAATTCAGTGGAAAGATACCATATGACATTGGTAAGTTGAAGAATCTGATAAATCTTGACTTACAGCAAAATATTCTTAGTAGCCACATACTAGAAGCAACTGGTAGCTGCAAAAATCTTTAAAATTTTGCAGCATCAAATAACAATATTACGGGATAGATTCCTGCTTTAACCAGTTCGTTCAGCTTGAAACAATAGATTTTTCAAACAACCTTTCAGGAACCATAAGGCTTCTCAACACTAAGATGAAGAATCGTGTGACTTTAGCACTCTCTGGCAACTCTTTCACGGGAGGCATCCCGAGTAACTTCTGTCTTCGTTGTTCAATATTAAGCCTCCTAATTCTGACTGACAACAAGTTATTTGAGAACTTCTTATCGGAGATACTAAAATACACGTCCCTACGACAACTGGATCTCTCCAGTAACAGCTTTGGAGAAATACTGGCACGAGTCCTTGACAAACTAGAAAGTGTCATAGGCCTCCAGATATGGTCATAACAAAAATTTTAAAGTCCAACTATAGCAGGATATTACATCAATCTTTAAAATGATTAACTGATCATGTAGGCTAAGACTTGAGATATATTGATTCGAATAGAACATAGCAGGAGTTGGTTTTACCAGATATGTATCCCATATCTGAATTACTAGCCATTTGTTTGGCAATAATGATCCCTATAAATCCTATATACAATTTTTTTCACTATTGTTAAGCTCTTATAAAGATTTCTATTTAGTATGCTTTAGTTTTTTTCATCTGTCTATGCATAAAAGAGTTAGCTTCGAGTAACTGAGTCATGAATTCATGAAAGTTTAAAAAGAATTTTGGATACATTGAACTCAAACTCCTAATTCCATAGATAGCTCTTAATAAAAGGAACTAAATGGGCACCTTAGATAGCTCTTAGTAGAAGCTGACTATATTAACCTAAAACTCATAACAAATGTGGTAGATAACTCTATATTTGCAAAGCAATACAGGACTACTAGAAGCTTTTAGAGAAAATATAAATGAAACTAGAATATGTGATTAATTGATGAACTAGTGAGAAATATATTTGATATACTAAACATATTATGCCTTGACATATGACTTCAACTAAATATTTCTAAGTTTCATTGTATAACTAGTTGGATAACTACTAAGTTTCAATCAAACATTCTTTAGCTATGATTTCGTTAAGCATTAAAATAACCCTATTAAACATTCAGTTTTTTCCCACAACATCAGAATAATCGATAAAAAAGATCAAGATCAAGAAAAGAGATGTGACTTCAAAAATGAATCTTACTGTTTCTTGGTAGTAGATTTAGAATCTTAAATCTCTCTTGTTACTCTAAAAATATCCACTCTCCAAACAAATCAAATAGCTTCTTCAGATCATCATAGAAGAGCACCTTTACTTATTGATAGGAACATCAATGCAAGATCCTTTACTTTTGGAATTTGTGTCCCTGTTGGTTACTGGGATAACAACTCTTATGCTAGAATAATGTAAGCTCTCAAGGTAAAAATATAGTTTTGCAGTAGTAACAAAAGATATCTTCAGAATAAGATGGAGAATTCTTAATAAAACATTGAGTACTATCAGAGGGAAGGATTTGAATTATGGAAATAAGAGGATGACCAAATGCTTCTATTCAGGAAGATATAAGTATTAATCTTGTACCTTTTGAGGATGTTTCTAATCTATACAATGTAGATATATGTGAATCTGGTGGAGACAATCTAGCAGCAAACTTTAATAGGGAGCATTCTAAATATATAATCTACATAATAATGTTTCAAATGGTTATAAAATTCCTAGAAACTGAGGTCCTAAATCTACACAAGTAGTCCTCCTTGTGATAAATAATTTAGCATTAGCTATTGGAGCAAATTGGTATAGAGGGTTTGAAGAACTAAGGAAACTACAATAAAGATTTGAAAAACTTTATCATCTTGTATTTCTCTTATATTGTGGAAGGAAAGAAAATCTATGAAGTTTTAAAGAAAACTAGATTCAATACAGAAGATTAAGTTTAGATGCTTATCGCTTTTTTTGTAATCTTCAGGATGTCAAAGATGAAAATAGCTCGTTGATTTCCTCATTTCAATAAAAGGATAGAAATTGATAGAAGGAACCCTTCTTTTTTCTTTTCTTTTTGGTAGGAGGGATCTGACTATGTAAAAGTAATAGAGCCAACTTGGTGCCAGATTTTTCTTTTCTTTTTTCCTATCAATATGCATTACTAACCTATTAATTAAAAGAGCTTTTCATTCTTGGCAATTTGACGTTGTAAATAGACCAATATAATCTTACAGTCCCATTACTATAATACCCCGAGCACCTATCCTGAGACATCATATGGTGCTCAAGGCCACACGTGGCCTTAATTTAACCCTCCAAGCCTGTCATCACTTTCAGAACTCTCTATGACACGAATCATCATAAAGTAGGGAAGAATAATCATGACATGAACATACTGACATACGAAGTAATACGGTTCTGTACAAATAAAATACTGAAATCTCTGTACATGCTGGCACCCTAGTCTGACAAAGCCTCTACTACATAGGACTGACGAGCCATTGGGATAGATCCCCAAATGACTCGTACAGGATTGAAAGTAAACAACCATCTATTAACAAGACAAAATCAGAGACATAGGTTCACGAACCATGAGGACTCCCCAGCCGCTGAAATGAAGATGAAGGTACTCAAAAATCACTGTTGCTGCTGAGACTGAGAACCTGAACCTATATCATAAGGAAATATAGAGTACAAAAGAGTATGAGAGTCAATACTTGGGAATGTACTAAGTATGTGGGGGTGGATGGAACATTTTAAATAATATCATAAATGTATAAGAAAATCATGCATGCTGACAATAACAACTCTCTTCGCTTGAATTATCTAAAACATAATTTCCGGAAGTCATCAGTAATAACATATGCTTAATAAATCTCGTAAATCATTTAAGTCAACTCAGACTCTATGACTCATGACTTAGAGTGAGTCGGTAACTTATGGTACTTAGATCATTATGGACGTGGGAGTTTCTTATAACCGACATAACTACACCATGTGAGCCACATGGAGTCCAATGTTTTGCCCTTCTAAGGAGAAAACTCCACATTGGTAGGGGTGTTGTACTCTTGCTAGGTAGTACAACCTAAATCTCATTATCACAATCCCATACTCAGCATCTGGCCCACAATTATAAACATCAATCCTACGGTGGCATGTAGTTTCATGGAAATAGGACATTTCTCGCTCGGTATTAAATACTCTTCCCAGACTCAGCTTAGAACGCGTTAGGAAATCCACCTTAATCAATATCATCTTATGGCTCTATCATTGAGACCAAAACATAAATAAATCTCATCTGTAAATCATGAATAACTGTGGATTGCTAACTCTACTCGAAATCAAAACAATCTTTCTCAACATCAAGTACCTTTGTTTATTAAATCATTTCAAATATCAAAGCTTCAAGGAAACATCACAGGACTTATTCATGACTTTCAATCTCAAATATCGATATATATTCAACAGTAAAATTTCTCAGGGAATGGCATAACTCATGACACTTGTCTTAAATCACTTAGAAATCATCAATACGTAATGATAGTATACAACTCATGGAATAAATTCTCAATTTAAGAAACATGATGGAAAAATAATCATAAGTATGAAACATATTCAACTTAAATCTCATAAATCATAAATAAAAAATTTGGGTGTAAACCCACTTGTAAAATCATGTAAGTCAATAATAGAAAGTAAATTTTTAGGCACAAGAACGAAAGGAATGTTCTTATTCAAACTCCACATACCTTAGATTATAATTTGGGAGAAGTATAAAATTGATATAAACTTCTTTATAGCATTTTTGAGCTAGATTTCTTGATTCCTTTATTTAGGAAAGCTTGATTATTAGATCACTTTGAATCTCTATGGAAGATTCTTGAATTTGTTGGAAGAAGATTGAATATTAGGGTTTTGGAAAAAATCCTAATTTCTAGATGTTGCTTGAAAGAGGAAAGGAGAAAATGAAGGGCTATTCTCTACTAGGATATATATATAAAACCTTATGGGGAAGAAATGACCAAAATGCCCTTTTGAAAAAGCTAAAATTCGCTGATCGGGGCCTGTGACGGTCGAAGTGATAGTCCGTCAGGAAACTGACGGACCACCAAATTGTTCGTCACTCGAGGGCTAGAATCGAGACATTCTGTCTCGACCTGACGGACCTCTTGACGGTCCATCAACCTTTTGATGGTCCACCAACTAGGTCATCGCACGATGGCTTGAAAAAGGAGTCACTGCCTTGGCTTGAAGGGGCACTTGACGGTCCACCATGAACCTGATGGTGCGCCAGGTCGATCGTCAAACCTGGGCGATCTGACACCGTTCAATAAAATGGCCATAACTCCCTCGTTCGATGTCGGATCTCAATGAAATTGGTATCGATGGTGAGCTGATTCAATGATCTACCTGAAAAAAATAAAAATTAGAGAAATACAATATGGTTTAAACATTAATAACTTTGGAAGTCATACATATCCACTCAAAAGATGGATTTTGGTTTAAGAAACATTCGGAGTATTACAACTTCCCCCCCGCCCCTTGGACATATTCGTCCTCGAATGTTGCTAAATAGGCCAATTACAAGAGAAAATGAGGACGTATAGCTGGAATGACTCACATCTAAGGGCTCACTTTACTCTAAACTTTTGAGTAATTCACCAAATGCACGAATCATAGATGGAATAACTATATAGCTAAATACATTAGATTAGGAGGAAACTACATTAAGGGAATAGTTCCTTCATCTATATTTGAACTCATGGAGAAAAGATGAGGGTAACTAGCTCGCATGTCTACTTCTTCTTCCCAAGTGGCACCCTCGATAGATTGAGTTCACCACAGAACTTTAACCAAGGAAACTTATTTGATCCTCAGTCAATGGACTTGATAATCTAGGATTCCAACCGGGATTTTTGTCATACGAAAGGCTATCCAGAACATCATAACCTTCCAACGGATCAAAAACAATAGAGTCTCTAATGTGCTCTTAAGTATAGAAACATGAAATACAGGATGGACATCTGACAACTCTACAGACAGCTCAATCTCATAAGCTATTTTTCCAACATGATTCTAAACTCTATAAGGGCCAACATATCTGGGACTCAGCATCCTTTTCTTTCCAAATCTTTTCACCCCTTTCATTGGTGAAATTTTCAAATACACCAAATCATTGACTTCAAACTCAAGAGCTCTTCTTCTGATCTCTGTATGCGACTTTTGATGACTATAGGCTTTCTTCAACCTTTCCCGAATTAACTTAACTTTCTCCATAGCCTCAAATTCAGCATCAGGTCCAATCACAGCAGCTTCACCCACTTTAAACCAACCTATGAGCGATCTATATATTCTCCTATAAAAATCTTCAAATGGAGCAATTCCAATGCTAGCATGAAAACTATTGTTGTAGGCTATAACCTTACCCTTCTGCATCAACACACAAACCAAAACAATTCTGGAAATATCAAAATATACCACAAAATCATCTACACCATTTGGCAGGGTCATAGCAGGGGCTGAAGTAAGTCAAGTTTAACCTTCTCACAAGAATCTAACCACTGGAATTTAACCTTCTTTTAGGTCAACCGAGTCAAAGGATCAATAATGGAAGAGAAACCTTCGATAAAATGAAGGTAGTAGCCAGCTAGACCCAAGAAACTCCTAATATCAGATGGGGAAATAGGTCTAGGCCAATTCTTTACAGCTTTTACCTTTTGAGGATCAACTCGAATACCATCAGAAGAAACAATATGACCTAGAAAAGCAACTGACCTTAGCTAGAATTCACACTTGCTAAATTTGGAAAACAACTGTTGATCCCTATAGGTCTATAAGATAATTCGAAGATGATCTGCATGGTCGTTTTCACTCTAGGAATATACAAGGATATCATCTATAATAACAATAACGAACATGTCTAGGTACGGTCTAAACCCCTGATTTATGAGGTCCATAAAAGTTGCCGGGGCATTTGTTAGCCCGAAGGACATGACCAAGAATTCAAAATGACCATAACTAGTGCAGAGATCCATCTTTGGAATATCACACTCTCTTACTTTAAGTTGGTGATAACCAGATCTCAAATCTATTTTCGAGAAGTAGCTGGCACCTTGCAACTGATCAAATAGGTTATCAATTCTAGGAATATGGTACTTGTTATTGGCTGTGACGTTGTTAAGCTGATGATAGTCAATGCAGATGTGCAATGTACCATCTTTCTTTCACACGAATAAAACGGGTGCACCCTAGGGAGATACTATCAAGAAGATCTTTGAGTTGCCCTTTCAATTCCTTAAGTTCTGGGGTTGCCATACGATATGGACTAGTAGTAATAGGTTGTGTATTAGGAAGAAGATCAATTCTGAATTCTATCTCTCTATCGGGAGGTACCCCTCGGAGATCTTCTGGGAAAACATCAGGAAACTCATTGACAACACTAAGAGACTGAATAGTTAGAGTCTCAGACTTAGTGTCCTTAACACGAACTAAATAATAGATACAACCCTTGGATATCAATTTCCTAGCTTTTAGATAGGATATAAAAATGACTTTTAGGAGATACAGAATTTCCTAACCACTCAAAGATTGAAACTTGGCTACCTGGGTATGATAGTCTATAGACGCATAACAAAAGTGTTGCCAATCCGTACCCAGAATAATATCAAAATCAACCATGTCTAGCTCAATCAAATCTGCAAACATGACTCTTTTAAGAACAGTGATAAGACACTTCTTAAATACTTGCTTAGCAACAACAGATTGACCCACTAGTGTAGAGATTAGAAAAGGGTGGAAATCTTTTCAGCAATAATTTCAAAATTCTCAGCCACCAACGGAGTCACATAAGAAATATTTGCCCCAGGGTCTAGAAACACATACAAATCAAAATGAAATATACAAAGCGTACCAATAACAAAATCTGGTGAATTCTCCTGCTCCTGGTGGGGTAGTATAGCATAAAAGAGATTCTAGCATTGACCACCTGCGGTACTAGACGAGGTCCCCTGAAGAGGGGTAGGACGAACTACAGAGGCTGGAGTACTAATAGCCTGACTCTGGGGACGAACTTATGGCCCAACTTACCACAACTAAAACAACCCCTCTAACCGAATAAGCACTCACCGAGATGGTCTCTAACGCACTTAGAAAATGGCGGAGGACGATCTCTGTTACTCACACTATCCTGGGACCTGGACATAGTAGGCTTATTACCCTGCTCTGGCCTAATTCTGAATACAGGAGTACTGGCTGATGAAGGTGCTGGCACAAGTGTATGGCTATGGAACTGAGGGACGATATCTCAAGAATATCTAGCCTGACTATACCCCTACTACTCTGATCTAACTGTCTTATTCCCTCACACACTCTCTCTCTCCTTCTCTTTGTCTGCTTCGATTTATTGAGCATGAACTATTAGTATTGAAAGGTCCATGTCCCTATTAATCATAGTGGATCTACGTTTTTTCACAATATAACCAGATACACCAACAAAGAACTTACTCATACTAGTTCTAGAATCAGCCATCATACCGGGAGCATACTTAGATAACTGGTTAAACTTATGGAAATACTCCTTAACTGTCATGGGGCCTTGTCTCAAGTTCATAAATTCTTCTAATTTTGCTTCCCTCAGCTCCGGGGGAAAGAATAGGTCTAAGAAGGTATCTTGGAATAATTGCAAAGTTAGAGGAGTATCATTCTCCCCACTACTCTTCCTCCACATATCCACCCAATCATAAGAAATATCTTTCATTCAATAGGTAGCCAATTCAACACTCTCTTCTTCCTTCACGTCCATAATCTGAGTGATCTTTCTCACTTCATCTAAATACATTTGCAGATCTTCACCTACTTTTGACCCAAAGAACTCAGGTGGATTCATTCGCATAAAGTCACGAACCTGGGCTGTAGCAGAGTTATTCCCTTGCGGAGGTGTAATAGTAGCCTGGGTGTTGGCTTGGGCATTGACGGTGACCGCCAGGGCTACCACTTAGAAAGCTACCTAAAATTCAGCATAGGACACCGTCTCACCTACAGGATCAACGAGTTGAAGTCATTCTTTGTTTCTATGAGCTCTACGAGGAGGCATTTTTTGTCATAATACATCATGAATTAACAGCAGAGAGAAACAGTCATAGGCATGATAGACTCTTGAAATAAAGAAACAACTTTTCCTAAAACATCCCGTCGCCTCTTTATCATTGATGTGGCATGCCACACACTGATGATCAAGACTCTACATAACGTGGCTTGTCAGACTCCCTAGGACTCTTTGAACCTTAGCTCAAGGCCACAAGTGGGCTCAAGCTAACCCTCCAAGCCTGTCATCACTTTCAGAACTCTCTATGACATGAATCATCATAAAGTAGGGAAGAATAATCATGGCATGAACATACTGAGATACGAAGTAATACGGTTCTGTAAAAACAAAATACTAAAATCTCTGTACATGCTGGCACCCTAGTCTGACAAAGCCTCTACTACATAGGACTGAGGAGCCTTTAGGACAGATTCCCAACTGACTCGTACTGAAAAGAAAGTAAACAACCATCTATTAATAAGACAAAATTAGATACACAGGTCCACGAACCATGAGGACTCCCCAACCACAGAAATGAAGATGAAGGTACTCAAAAATCACTGTCACTGCTGAGACTGAGCACCTAAACCTATATCATAAGGAAATATAGAGTACAAAAGAGTATGGGAGTTAGTACTTAGGAATACACTGAGTATGTGGGGGTGGATGGAACATTTTAAATAATATCGTAAATGTATAAGAAAATCATGCATGCTGACAATAACGACTCTCTTCGCTTGAATTATCTAAAACATTATTTTTAAAAGTTATCAGTAATAACATATCCTTCATAAATCTCGTAAATCATTTAACTCAACTCAAACTCTATGACTCATGACTTAGAGTGACTCAGTAACTCATAGTACTTAGATCATTCTTGCTGTGGGATTTTCTTATAACCAACATAACTACACCATGTGAGCCACATCGAGTCCAACATTTTGCCCTCCTAAGGAGAAAACCTCACATTGGTGGGGGTGTTGTACTCTTGCCTGAGAGTACAGCCTCAATCTCATTATCACAATCTCATACTTGGCTTCTGTCCCACAATTATCAACATCAATCCTACGGTGGCATATAGTTTCAAGGAAATACCACATTTCTCGCTCGGTGCTAAATACTACTCCCAGACTCAGCTCATAACGCGTTAGGAAATCCACCTTAATCAATATCAGCTCATGGCTATATCATAGAGACCAAAACATAAATATATCTCATCTGTAAATCATGAACAACTACGGATTGCTAACTCGACTCAAAATCAAAACAATCTTTCTCAATATCAATTACCTTTACTTATCAAATCATTTCAAATATCAAATCTTTAAGGAAACATCACAGGACTCATTCTTGACTTTCAATCTTAAATATCGATATATATTCAATATTCAAATTTCTCATGGAAAGTCATAACTCATGACGCTTGTCTTAAATCACTTAGAAATCATCAATACGTAATGACAATATACTACTCATGGAATAAATTCTCAATTTAAGAAACATGATGGTGAAATAATCATAAATATTAAACTTATTCAATTTAAATTTCATAAATCATAAATAAAAAAATTTGGGTGTAAACCCACTTGCAAAATCATGTAAGTCAATAATAGAAAGTAAATTTTTAGGCACAAGAACGAAAGGAGTGTTCTTGTTAAAACCCCACATACCTTAGATTATAATTTTGGAGATGTAGAAACTTGGTATAAACTTCTTTATAGCCTTTTTGAGAAATATATTTTGATTCCTTTATTTAGGAAAGCTTGATTCTTGGATCACTTTGAATCTCTATGGAAGATTCTTGAATTTGTTGGAAGAAGATTGAATTTTTGGGTTTTGGAAGAAACCCTGATTTCTAGATGTTTCTTGAAAGAAGAAAGGAGAAAATGAAGGGCTATTCTCTTCTAGGATATATATATATAAGACCTTATGGGGAAAAATGACCAAAATGCCCTTTTGAAAAAGCTAAAATTCACTGATCGGGGCCTGTGACGGTCGAAGTGATGATCCGTCAGGAAACTGACGGACCACTAAGTCATCCGTCACCCAACGGCTAGAAATGAGACATTCTATCTTGACCTGACGAATTCTTAATGGTCCGTCAACTTTTTAACAGTCTACCAACTAGGCGCCGTACGATGGCCTAAAAAAGAGTCACTGCCTTGGCTTGACGGGGAACTTGATTGTCCACCATGAACCTGATGGTCCTCCAGGTCGATCGTCAAACCTGAGCGATCCGACATCATTCAATAAAATGGCTATAACTCCCTCGTCCGATGTCGGATCTCAATGAAATTGGTATCGATGGTGAGCTTATTCAATGATCTACATGAAAAAAATAGAAATTAGAGAAATACAACATGGTTTAAACATCAATCACTTTGGAAGTCATACATATCCACTCAAAAGATGGATGTAGGTTTAAGAAACGATCGGGGTATTACGATATCCCCCCTTTGGACACATTCATCCACGAATATTGCCATATAGGCCTAGAACAAGAGAAAATGAGGACGTATAGCTTGAATGACTCACATCTAAGGGCTCACTTTACTCTAAACTTTTTAGTACTTCACCAAATGCACGAATCATAGATGGAATAACTATATAGCTGAATACATTAGATTAGGAGGAAACTAAATTAAGGTAATAGTACGTTCAATTTGATTCAAACTCGTGGAGAAAAGTGTGGGTAACTAGCTCACATGTCTACTTTTTCTTCCCAAGTGGCACCCTCGACAGATTGATTTCTCCACAGAACTTTAACCAAGAGAACTTCCTTAATCCTTAGTCTACGGACTTGATAATCTAGGATTCCAATCGGGATTTCATCATACGAACGGATATCCTAAACATCACAACCTTCCGACGTATCAACAACAACAAAGTATCCAATGTGCTTCTTGAGCATAGAAACATGAAATACAGGATGGACAGCTGACAACTCTGCAGGTAACTCAATCTCATAAGCTACTTTTCCAACATGATTCAAAACTCTCTAAGGGCCAACTTATCTGAGACTCAGCTTCCCTTTCTTTCCAAATCTTTTCACCTCTTTCATGGGTGAAATTTTCAAATACACCAAATCATCGACTTCAAACTCAAGAGCTCTTCTTCTCATATCTGCATATGACTTATGACGACTCTGGGCTGTCTTCAACCTCTCCTGAATTAATTTAACTTTGTCCATAGCCTCAAATATAGCATTAGGTCCAATTACAGCAGCTTTACCCACTTCAAACCAACCTATGGGTGATCTACATATTCTCCCATACAAATCTTCAAATGGAGCCATTCCAATGCTAGCATGAAAACTATTATTGTAAGAAAATTCAATCAACGGAAAATGTTCATCCCAACTTTCTTTGAAATCAAGAACACAAGCCCTCAACATATCCCTCAAAGTCTCTATAGTCCTCTCTGCCTGACCATCTATCTGTGGATGAAAAATGGAGCTAAGATAAACTTAGTTGCTAGCACCCTTCTGAAAGTGTCTCCAAAACTGAGAATTAATCTAAGTACCTCTATCAAAGATGATAGACAATGGAACTCCATACAACCTAACTAACTCTCGAATATACCTCTTAGCATAGTCCTCCGCAGTGAAAGATGTATGCACTGGAAAAAAATATGCTGACTTAGTTAACCTGTCTACAATGACCCAAATAGAATCATGATGATGATGAGAAAGAGGTAAACCGGTCACGAAATCCATGTTCACCACTTCCCACTTCCAAGTAGGAATGTTAAATTCTTGCATCACACTACCAGGTCTCTGGTGCTCTATCTTTACCTGCTGGCGAGTTCCACACTTTTCTACGAACTTTGCTATATCCTTTTTCATACCATTCCACCAATAAATTTCCCGCAAATTGAGGTATATCTTGGTAGCACTAGGATGAATAAAATACCGTGCGCTATGCGCCTCAGCCATAATTCTCTGCCTCAGATCATCAACATCAGGCACACACAATCTATTCTAAAATCTCAATACACCATCTCCCCCTTAGGAGAAAACCCCCACCTTTTGGACTTTGACGGACACTTTTTATTCAGCCAAATGAGAATCCATATCCTACTTCTCCTTCACTTCTGAAACTAGGGAAGATTTGGAACTACTCTTAATCCAACCATTACTCTTAGCTGAGTCGAGCAATCTAACACCTAACCTAGCCAAACAATGCACTTCACGAGCTAAGTCCTTCTTATCTCCCTCAGCATGTGCTACACTACCCATGGACGACATACTAAGGGCATCTGCCACTACATTGGCCTTGCCCGGGTGATACAACAAACTCATATCATAGTCCTTCAATAATACTAATCATCGTCTCTACCAAAGATTTAACTCTCTCTGAGTGAACACATACTGTAAACTCTTGTGATCCGTAAAGACTCAACATGAATACCGTACAAATAGTGTCTCCAGATTTTCAAAGCAAAACCCACTATAGCTAACCCAAGGTCATGGGTTGGATAATTCTTTTCATGAGGTTTCAACTGCCTTGAGGCATAGGATATAACCTTACCCTTCAGTATCAACACACAAACCAAAACAATTTTGGAAGCATCACAATATACCACAAAATCATCTACACCGTTAGACAGGGTCATCATAAGGGCTGAAGTGAGTCGAGTCTTCAACTCCTGAAAACTCTTCTTGCAAGAATCTGACCACTAGAATTTAACATTTTTTTGGGTCAACCAGGTCAAAGGAGCAACAATGGAAGAGAAACCTTCGACAAAATAATGGTAGTAGCCAGCTAGACCCAAGAAACTCCTAATATCAGAAGGGGAAATAGGTCTAGGCCAATTCTTTATATCTTTTACCTTTTGAGGATCAAATCGAATACCATCAGAAGAAATAATATGACCCAGAAAAGCAACTGCACTTCGCCAAAATTCTCACTTAATAAATTTGGCAAACAACTATTGATCCCTAAGGGCCAATAAGACAATTCGAAGATGATCTGCATGGTCATTTTCACTCTGGGAATATACAAGGATATCATCTATAAACAGTATAATAAATATATCTAGGTATGGTCTGAACACCCGATTCATGAGGTCTATAAAAGCTGCCAGGGCATTCGTTAGCCCGAAGGACATGACCAAGAATTCAAAATGACCATAATGAGTTTGGAAAGTCATCTTTGGAATATCACACTCTCTTACTTTAAGTTGGTGATAACCGGATCTCAAATCTATTTTTGAGAAATAGCTGGCACCTTGCAGCTGATAAAATAGGTCATCAATTCTAGGAATAGGGTACTTGTTCTTGACTATGACCTTGTTAAGCTGACGATAGTCAATGCACATGCGTAATGAACCATCTTTCTTTCGCACGAATAGAATGGGTGCACCCTAGGGAGACATACTAGGCCTTACAAAACCCTTATCAAGAAGATCTTTGAGTTGCTCCTTCAACTCTTTAATTTTTGCGGGGGCTATAAGATATAGAGGAATAGAAATAGACTGTATACTAAGGAAAAGATCAATTCTGAATTCTATCTCTCTATTGGGAGGTACCTTGGGAGATCTTCCAGGAAAGTATCAGGAAACTCATTGACAACACTAAGAGACTGAATAGTTGGAGTCTCAGACTTAGTGTCCTTCTCGAACTAAATGATAGGTACAACCCTTGGATATCAATTTCCTGGCTTTTAGATGGGATAAGAAATGACTTTTAGGGGATACAAAATTTCTGGACCACTCAAAGACTGGCTCATTGGGAAACTGAAACTTGGCTACCTGGGTACGACAGTCTATAGATGCATAACAAGGGTGTAGCCAATCTATACCCAGAATAATATCAAAATCAACCATGTCTAGCTCAATCAAATCTACAAACATGACTCTGTTAAGAAAAGTGATAGAACACTTCTTATATACTTGCTTAGCAACAACAGCTTTATCCACTGGTGTAAAGACTAGAAAAGGCTCAGAAATCTTTTTAGCACTGATTTCGAAATTCACAGCCAGTAATGGAGTCACATAAGAAAGACTTGACCCAGGGTCCAACAACACATACACATCGAAATAAAATATATGAAGCATACCAGTAAAAACATCTGGTGAGTCCTCCTGCTCCTGGTAGGGTGGTATAACACAAAATTAATTCTCGCGCTAACCACCTACAACACTAGATGAGGCACCCTGAAGAGGGGTAGGATGAACTACAGTGGCTGGAGCACTAATAGCCTGACTCTGGGGATGAACTTCGCGGCTCCCCCATCTAGCATAAGGGCAATCCTTAAACTTGTGACCCAACTTACCACAACTAAAACAACCTCTTTAACCAACTAATCACTGACCGAGATGGCCTCTACCGTACTACCGACATGGGGGAGGATGAGCTCTGTTCATACTAACCTGGGATCTAGACATAGTTGGCTTATTACCTTGCTCTGGCCAAATTCTAAATACAGGAGTACTGGCTGATGAAGACGCTGACATAAGTGTATGGCTATGGAACTGAGGGATGATATCTCAAGAAAATCTAGCCTGATTATACCTCTACTGCTCTGATCTAACTTTCTTATTTCCTCACACACTCTTTCTCCTTTTCTTTATCTACTTTGATCTACTGAGCATGAACCATTATTCTTGAAAGGTCCATGTCCCTACTAAGCATAGCAGATCTATGCTCTTTCACAACATAACCAGATACACCAGAAAAGAACTTACTCATACTAGTTCTAGAATCAGCCATCATACCAGGAACATACTTTGATAACTGGTTAAACTTATGGAAATACTCCTTAACTATCATGGGGCCCTATCTCAAGTTCAAAAATTCTTCTAATTTTGCTTCCCTCAGCTCCAGGGGAAAGAATCGGTCTAAGAAGGCATCTTGGAATAATTGCAAAGTTAGAGGAGTATCATTTTCCCCTCTACTCTTCCTCCACATCTCCACCCAATCATAAGCAACATCTTTCATTCGATAGGCAGCCAATTCAACACTCTCCTCTTCCATCACGTGCATAATCTGAGTGATCTTTCTCAGTTTATCTAAATACATTTATGGTTCTTCACCTACTTTTAACACAAATAACTCAGGTGGATTCATTCACATAAAGTCACGAACCCGGGCTGCAGTAGAATTATTCCCTTGCGAAGGTGGAATAGTAGCCTGGGTGTTAGCTTGGTCATTAGCGGTGACCTCCTGGGCTAGCGCTTGGAAAGCTGCCCGAAATTTAGCATGGGACACCGTCTCACCTAAACGATCAGCGGGTTGAGTTCGTTCATTATTTCTACGAGCTCTACGATGAAGCATTTTATGTCATAAGAGAGCATGAATTAATAGCAGAGAGAAACAGTATTAGACATGATAGACTCTTGAAAAGAAGAAACAACTTTTTGTAAAATGTCTCGTAGCCTCTTGCTTATAGATGTGGCGCGCTACACATCGATGATCAAGACTTTATGTAACGCAACTTGTCAGACTCGCTAGGACTCCTTGAACCTTAGGCTCTAATACCAAGCTTGTAACACCCCGAGAACCTATCCCGAAACATCACATGGTGCTCAAGGCCACATATGGCCTTAAGCTAACCCTCCAAGCCTGTCATCACTTTCAGAACTCTCTTCGACACGAATCATCATAAAGTAGGAAAGAATAATTATGACATGAACATACTGAGATACGAAGTAATAAGGTTCTGTACAAACAAAATACTGAAATCTCTGTACATGCTGGCAACCTAGTCTGACAAAGCCTCTACTACATAGGACTGAGAAGCCATTGGGATAGATCCCCAACTGACTCGTACTGGACTGAAAGTAAACAACCATCTATTAACAAGACAAAAATAGAGACACAGATCCACGAACCATGAGGACTCCCCAACTGTAAAAATAAAGATAAAGCTACTCAAAAATCATTGTCGCTGCTGAGACTGAGCACCTGAACCTATACCATGAGGAAATATAGAGTACAAAAGAGTATGGGAGTTAGTACGTGGGAATGTACTGAGTATGTGGGGGTGGATACAACATTTTAAATAATATCACAAATGTATAAGAAAATCATGCAAGGTGACAATAACAACTCTCTTCACTTGAATTATCTAAAACATCATTTCCGAAAATCATCAGTAATAACATATTCTTCATAAATCTCGTAAATCATTTAAATCAACTCAAACTCTTTGACTCATGACTTAGAGTGACTCGGTAACTCATGGTACTTAGAGCATTATGGACGTGACAATTTCTTATAACCAGCATAACTACAACATGTAAGCCGCATGGAGTCAAAAATTTTTCCCTCCTAAGGAGAGAACCCCACATTGGCGGGGGTGTTGTACTCTTGCCAAGGATTACAACCTCAATCTCATTATCACAATCCTATACTCGGCCTATGTCCCACAATTATCAATATCAATCCTACGACGGCACATAGTTTTGGAGAAATGCCATATTTTTCGCTCGGTGCTAAATACTCCTCCCAAACTCAGCTCAGAACGCATTAGGAAATCCACCTTAATCAATATCAGATCATAGGTTTATCATAGAGACCAAAACATAAATATATCTCATCTGTAAATCATGAATAACAGTGGATTCTATCTTAACCTGACAGACCCCTTAAAGGTCCGTCAACTTTTTGACGATCCACCAACTTTGCCATCACACGATGGGCTAAAAAAGAGTCACTTCTTTGGCTTGATGGGGTACTTTATGGTCCACCAGGATCCTGACGGTCTGCCAGGTCGACCGTCAAAGTTGGGCGATCTGACACCGTTCAATAAAAGGGCTGTAATTCCCTCGTCCAATGTCGGATCTCAATGAAATTGGTATCGATGGTGATATTATTCAATGCTATACATGACAAAAAGAAGAAAATTAGAGAATTACAACATGGTTTAAATATCAATAACTTTGGAAGTCATACATATCCAATCAAAAGATGGATTTAGTCTTAAGAAATGATCAGGGTATTACAGTTATCATATTAACTATCCTATCACATTGAGGACATAGTAAACCACATCTTACAAGCTTGGGAAACTACAACAAGCAATAAGAAGCGCTGAAATATTTAGCAAAAATTTGACTTGAACATATTGGATCATTTGTGAATTATTTTGCTTCTCCGATGCTATCTAAAATTTAATTATCTGGACTAAAATAATCAATCTTCTAAATAATGTGCATTTATAGTTTTTTTGAACAAGTACCACATAATATAAAAATTTCTATATTTATTTTGGTTGGTTCATTTGGTTAAAATAAAATACTGCTATTTCTTATCACCATGTAGCATACGAGATTTTTTTTTCCAAAAAATATATAAGAATTATCAAAATCATGATAAAAAAGAAATGAAGACATCAAAATCATGTCTTTAAGCCTTGGAATAACTTTCAACAGGACATGCATGAAACAAGACATACGTGAAGCTTCTTCACTAGCAAGGCATATATATAAATCTAGGGACATATGACTATGAAGTGCAAAGGGCTAGTAACCATGCTAAAGGGAGGTGCAAAATATAAAGTCTACAAGATGACAATAGCTGCAGCGGCATAATTCTTATGGAGGGATATAAAAAATCAAGCATTCTAGGTGAAATTGCCTTTTCCAGATGCTATAGTAAAGCATGTCGTACAAGAGATTCATGTTCGATGAAGCAACAGGTCATATTGCTAGACGACTATATACTATTTAACCATGCAGTCCAATATCTAAATAAATATAACTCATTTTTTATGTAATCTATTTGCAACCATGTGTGGTAGTTAATATCCGACATGATGTATAGTATTTGTATTATCATGTGTAATAAAATTACGTATAGTTCATAATTTTTAGGTGACGGGTGTTCAACCGACCAACTTTTCGATGATCAGATGATATATAAATCATAGAAAAAGGTAAAAACTTGTGTTTCTTAGAGAATGGCATGATCTTTGTTCTCTTTACCCCTATAATCCATATGGGAAAACAAAGAAATCTAATAATTTTCCACTTAAATTTATTCTTAATGAAACCAATATTTGAGTTCTCTATTACGATATAGTACCTTATCTTTAGCAGTCATTTTAATATATTTACATAGTTAATGGTTCATAATACATCAACAACAGAAACCTACGTTAAGAGATGGAAATAAATAGCCAACATTTGCATCAACTTTTTCTCATAGGAACAAATTCAGGACAATGAGGAAATGATTGATTCTTTTTTGAAGCTTTATATCTTGCTTAATGTATAACTGTGTTTAGTTTTGACTGCAATAGTACAAGATAAAAAACAAGTCAAAGTTCACAAAAAGTAAAAAAATCCCACTCATTGTCTACTTATCAATCTCCTAGACACCATGGATATTATAAAGTTTACTTCTATTCTCGAACATTCTTATTATAAAAACATACATTCTCATCAAAAATTCTGCCTTCTTATTTAATTTCCACATGAAAAATTACATCTTTTTAAGCAAACATAATCGAATCCACAATAGAGAAAAACCCAATATCAAATTATCATGTTTCACTAAATGAACCCTAATACTACAACTTCACTTTGCTCTAAACAACCCCCAATAAATAAAACTTGAAGACACTTCAAAAATTTTAAATTATTAGTTGAGAATTCCATACCAATAACTTTTTCACTAGTTATTAAAGAAAAAAGAGGGAGAATAGAAAAAAAACAACTGGAATCAAACAAACAATAGAAATAAGAAATCATCAAAATAAAGTGGAACAAACAAACAACTTGGTTGATGAGAAATCATACCTAAGCTGCTATGGAAGCTGGCTGTGATGGAAATTGAGATTAGGGTAAAAACTTGATGGCAAAATAAAATTGACAAAGCTATGAGAAGAAGAAATAGAAAATAGAGTTAGGGCAAACTTAAATTGCAAAAAGAAATTAGCAAAGATCCCAAGAAGAACATTAGGGAAAATCTTAGAGGAATGACCAATATTTTGAAGTAAAAATCAATTGTTATAAAAGTAATAGGTGTAATCCAAACAAAAAGTGTTGACCTGGCTACCTTTCTTTTATAAAGAGTAGCTTATACATGTTATAAGAAATGGAAGGAGAATGGTGGTATAGATAAAGAACCAGTACAATAGGATGAATTTGCTTTTACATTTTTGGATAGGTTTTACCTTCTTCATCTAATGGAGGCAAAAGTGTAGGAATTCATAAATCCTAAGCAGGGTAGCATAAGTATGAAGGAATATTACCTCGAGTTTACTATTATAGTAAGGTATGCTTTATTTATGGTTGCTAGTTTGAGGGCCCATATGAGCAAGTTTATGTCTAGTGTTTCTGAGGATGTGATCAAAGAGTGCAAGACTGCTATTTTAGTGAAGGAGATGGACATCTCTAGGCTGATGATTCCTGCTCAAAAGATAGATGAAGAGAAAGTTAAGGAGAAGGAAATGGATAATAATAAGACAAGAATATGTAGATTTGTTTCTCTCAATAAAGTTTAGATAGTGGAAATCATTCTCAGTTCCACTAGAAATATTTAGCTCCAAACCCATCTTCTGCTAATACCCTAATTCCTAAGTCCATTGAGATAGATCACCAGACATAAGTTCCAAGGTAGAATGAGTAATGTTCTTACCAATCTAGTATGTAAGAAATATGATAGAAATCTAAAGGGTGAGTGTATGGCTAGTAGTGATATTATCATTAGGTAGGACGAGTCTAGACACAAACTAAGGAAATATCTGGTGGGCTCATGGAAAGGTAGCAATTCTCATCAGCAGAAGCAGTGCAACTCCTTAGTATCTACAACAGGATACTCGAATTAGTAGGGTGACTCATCTAGTGCATATGGCAGGCAATGTCAGAACTAGTTCCATGGCTATTTGAATCAATAAGATTACGAGGGTTCTCCAATATTGTCATAGGTACATTAGAAGTCTTCTATATTCATGTTTATGCATCATTAGATCCTGGAGCCATAATATTTTTTACTTCCTATATAGCAGTAGACATTACTGTCAGTCCCAAAATTTATTTAAAAACTTTCTCATACTCTACTCTAATTGATGACTTAATCATAAATTGACAAGTATACAGAAATTACCCATTTAATGCTTTCTAGAAAGTAACCTCTATTTATATAGTAGGGTTAGACATGGTAGATTTGAGTGTTATTCATGTCATGGATCAGCTATACTATTGGTATGCATCTATTGATTTTAGGAAGAGAGTGGTCAAATTCCAAATTTCAAATGAACCAATTCTATAGAAAAAGAGTAGTACCTCAGTTCCTATGGGTCAGGTTGTCTCTTACTATTATGCTAAATAGTTGAACTCAAAAGTTTGTATTATTTTTTTTCTCGAAGGATTTAAAATCTGAAGTGCCAACTCTTGGGTCAGTTCTAGTTGTAAGTATTTCCAGAAGAACTATCCAGAGCTCCTTTCAAATAGGAAGTTGATTTTTGAATAATCTCATTCTAGATAACCAACATATTTTAATTCCACCCAAGTAAAATTTATCTAGCCGAGCTTAAGAAGTTAAAAAAAAATTGAAGGACATTCTAGACAAGGGTTTTATCAGGCAAGGCTGACATACATGAGTTCATATGTTTGGGATAATAACCGGTTGAATGAACATCATAAAGTAACAAGATGAGAGTACATGCAAAGCTATAATTACTGAATATGCTGTGCTGCACATATAGATATAGATCGTGTATCTAGGATTATACTAAAACTGAGTGTTTAATTCTAATTGCTGAGTTATTGATAGCTGATAGCCATAGTTCTTTAGAACTTTCTGAGTTCTTTACTAAATACTGAGACTAAAATTGTAACTGTAAAAGTGCTCATCTAACTGACCTACCCCGATATATACTGATTTAGGGTCCAACCTATGACCCCAGTTGGAAGGGTGTTAGCACCTTGCCATGGGATACGAACAATCCTGAGTCAACCCTAATTTGGAAGGAAAACCCATAAAATATATACATATGATTATGTCAACCCTAATATGTTTGGAGGATCACTTACCCTATGCTGTCTACGTAGTTTTGTAACTGAAGAATTGGTACTAAGGGTCAAAATCTCTACTGGAAAGAATTCCATAATCCTTGGGTTTGCTCGGTGCTAAGTCCTACTCCCAGCTGAGTCGGCGCTTAGCTAATTACTAGACTGTGCTAGGCTTGACTGAAGTGACATTACTCGTGTTGACTGACTGTACTGGACTAAGTTCATTGAGTTCTTTTAACTGGATAAGTACTACAATTCTTAAACTTTACTAGGAATATTCTATAACTACTACAACTAAGTAAACAACTAGATTTGAGGTAATAAATACCCCCAAGACTCGATAGCATCAATAATAAAATATAGCAAATCTTGAAAGCATAACAATAGTCAATTGTTCACAATTCAAGTGCTAAGACATTTTGTCTAGAACTTGGAGGTTATGAACTTGTACATGAATGAGAACACATGCTAACATGTCATGATTACTCTATTCAATTCACATAGACATTCTATCAAACACTCGGGGAGCATAATTAATGCATATGATAATGAACAACACAGAAGCATCATGACTACAACTTAAACTTACAATTTCAAGGGTTTTGACGTGGGAATTACATCAATCAACATACATTCTATCTTATGTTCATGAAACTTATAATAAAATTTTGAATTGAAACCCATACAGTAACACAAACATGAATACAACCCAATTTACTCATGTAAATTATGAATCTATTAACTTCTACTTTTAAAAATGGTTCTTGAACTCCAACGGTGGAAGAAAACCCGAGGATGAACACCTAACATACCTTGACTACAGATTTCATAAGAATTATGGTGAATTCTTGCAACTTGGACTTGAACTTGATGAAACTACGACATTGTTCTTGAGAGTGTTGTGAGATGATGAGTGAATTTTTCTCTTTGGGGGTTTAGTTTTGTGTTTTTGCTGAATTGGATGAGGGGAAAAGGACCTAATTTCCCTTGAAAAGTCAGAAATTAAGTGAGAAAAATTTGCCTAGTGATGCAGTAGCTGACGCAATGCGTTGATGCTATCGATGCGATAGCCAATGCGACACATTGAGATCGCGTTGGCTTGCTATTTTGGTCATCCAAATGACTCAAACGACTTCCAAAAATTTTGAAACTCACCCATGAAGACCTATTGACATCCTTGATCATGAATCAATTTAAAAATTATTAATCTAAGGCCAAAATGACCGTAA
Organism: Capsicum annuum; assembly: GCF_002878395.1. NCBI lineage: Eukaryota > Viridiplantae > Streptophyta > Magnoliopsida > Solanales > Solanaceae > Capsicum > Capsicum annuum. Next base: position 70,430,117 of record NC_061122.1, on the reverse strand, counting down.
ATGATGCCACTAAAATTTTGAGGCCAAAAATGAGACTAAGTGTCAACACTTAGCTTGAATTTTCTTAGTCTGGGACCTCTTTTGGCATGCTATATGTGACTAAAATTACTAGGACTTTAAGGGGTTTTACAATATCTCCCCCTTGGGAACATTCATCCTAGAATGAGACTGACTGAACTGAGGAACTGTACATACATTAGCATGTACAACTGAAGCAAGACTGAATTCTAGAGACCTGACACATGACTGAACTATTTCATGAATGCATGAATGATATGAGAATGTTATACAGCTGTAACTGAGTATGGAATATAGTAAGTCTAAGGAAGGCTATTATCTTAGGCTGAGTCTGAGTTTGAGGAGAAGAGGTGAGGATACTTGGTTCGCATATCTGCCTCTGCTTCTCAAGTAGCTCCCTCAACGGACTGATTCTGTTAAAGAACTTTAACCAAAGGAACTTCTTTGTTCCTTAATCTATGAATCTGACGATCAAGGATTTCGATTGGGACTTTCTCATAACAACGACTATTTTTAACATCTACACTATCTATAGGGAGTACAGCTACTAAGTCACCTATGCACTTCTTTAGCAAGGAGACATGGAATAGGAGATGCACTGATGTTAGGTCTGCAGACAACTCAAGCTCAAAAGCTACCTTACCAAAATGACTCAGAATCTTATAAGGATTAACATATCGGGGACTAAGCTCCCCCTTCTTACCAAACCTCTTCACCCTTTTCATGTGAGAGATTTTGAAATACATATAATCACTAACCTCAAATTCAAGATCTTTCCTTCTCACATATGCATAAGATTTATGTTGGCTTTCGACTATCTTAGGCCTCTCCTTGATCAACTATACTTTCTCTAAGGCATCAAACACCAAGTCAGTCCCTACTACCGTGGCCTCATCTACCTCTAACCAACCAATGGGAGATATACATCTTCTCTCATAAAGAGTAAATGGAGCCATCTGAATACTGGAATAATAGCTGTTACTATACATGAACTCAATCAAAGATAAGTGGTATTCTCAACTACCCTTAAAGTGAACAACACATACTCTTAGCATATCTTCTCAAGTATGAATGGTACTTTCTTCTTGACAATCTGTCTAAGGGTGAAAGGCTATACTGTGGTGGACTTAGGTACCAAGACCCTTTTGGAAGGATTTTCAAAAGTGAGAGGTGAACTGTGTATCTCTATCTAAAATGATGGACAGTAAGATACTATGTAGCCTAACAAACTCTCTGATATAGAGCCTGACATAGTCCTCAACTGAATAAGAAGTGTGAGCTGACAAGAAATGGGACGGTTTGGAACCTAAGCATCCGAACCTATGATATAAGACATTATAGCACAAAGAAAGAGTATGCATCAGTACTAAGAATGTACTGGTATACTAAGTGAGATAAGAGTGATATACATAACTGCATATGTATAGGCTGATAACTGACTGACTGGACATCACTAAGTAACTGGATAAGAGTAAATGCAAAACTATAACTACTGAATATACTGCACATGCTATATTACGTATATAGATTTATATCGTGTATCTAAGATTATACTAAAACTAAGTGCTAAATTCTGATGGCTGGTTAACTAATAACTGATAGCCATGGTTCTGTAGAACTGTGAGTTCTTTATTGAAAACTCAGACTTAAACTATAACTATGGGATTTTTTATCTAACTGAAATACCGTAATATAGACTAATTTGGCATCCAACCAGTGAACCCGGTTGGATGGGTGTTAGGACCATGACATAGGATACTAATAAAGATGGGTCAACCCTAATCTGGCAGTAAAACTCATGAAATATATACATATGATTGCATCAACCCTAACCTGGTAGGAGGCAACTTACCCTATGTTGGCTACGTAGTTCTATGACTTAGGGATTTCTAGTAAGGGTTAAACAATCTACTCGCAGGAATGCCCCCGTCCCTGGGTTTGCTCAGTGTTGTATCCTACTCCTAACTGGGTCAACACTAAGCTTATTACTAGACTGTACTAGGGTTGACTGAACTGACACTAATTGTGTTGATTGACTATACTGGACTGAGTTTATTGAATTTTGTTAACTGAATGAGTTCTACGGTTCTTAACCTTTACTGGGAATATTCTATAACTACTACAACTTAGTAAACAGCTAGATTTTAGGTAATAAATACCCTAGGACTTGATAGCATCAACAATAAAATGTAGCAAATCATTAAAGAATATCAACAGTCAATTGTTCACAATTTAATTACTAAGACATTTTGTCAAACACTTAGAGATCGTGAACTTTTACATGAATGAGAACACATGCTAACATGCCATGATTAGATAATTCAATTCACATGGACATTCTATCAAACACTTAGGGAGCATAATTAATGCACATGATAATGTAAAACACATAAGCATCTTCACTACATCTTAAACTTGCAATTTCAATGGTTTTCACATGGTAATTATATCAATCAATATACATGATATATTATGTTCATGAAATATATAATTAAATCTTAAATTGAAACCCATACAATAACACAAAGATGAAGACAAACCAATTTGCACATATAAATCATGAATCTATTAACTTATAGTCTTAAAAAATAGTTCTTGAACTTCAAGAGTGGAAAGAAACCCAAGGATGAACACCTAACATACCTTGATTGTTGATTTCCTAAGAATTGTGGTGAATTCTTGGTACTTGGACTTGAACTTGATGAAACTAGGGCTCTATTTTTAGAGTATTTATAAGATAATGAGTGAATTTTTCCCTTTGAGGGTTTAATTTCGTGTTTTAGCTGAATTGGGTGAGGGGAAAAGGAACTAATTACCTTTGGAAAGTCAAAATTAAGTTAGAAAAATATGCCCAGTGATGCGGCAGGTTCTGCACTGCATTGATGGTGTCAACGTGATGGTCGATATATTGCGTCGATGCTACCAATATGATAGATAATACGACGCATCGAGATCACATTGGCTTGATGTTTTGTTTATCCAAACATGATTTAAACGACGTCCAAACATTTTGAAACTCACCTAAGCTTACCTATGGACATCCTTGATCATGAATCAATTTAAAAAATTATAATCTATGGCCAAAACCCCCAAAAATAATGATGTCGAAATATCAAGGCCAAAAATGAGACTAAGTGTCAATACTTAGCTAGAATCTTCTAAGTCGAGGACCTTTTTTGGTATGCAATATGGGGCATAAATAACTAAGATAGCATTTATATTATCTTATTATATGCTCTAAATTTTATGATATCTAAGAATGGGTATAGGTGGTTGGGTAGGATAACATGGGCGATCCTTAGTCCTGATTGGAATTGGGATGCCTATTATACAAGGCACAGGGATTGGTTCACATCTAGTTTGTATTAGAGACCTAGGTTCATGGTCAACTGGGAAGTCCATAAAGCTGTGTCAAGTAGAGTCTCTTTTAGGGGAGTAAAGTGCGCCACACTCATAAGAGAGAGGTCGTTAGACATTTAGGAATGTTTCACATTCTTGTTATTCAATATTCAAGCTTCAGTTCTCAATCTTGGAATATTCTCTAATCTTTGTTGCTCGTCTTTTAGATCATGCATCCTAGATTTGGAACACAAGGAAATTCTTTCGTATTATCTGGGGATAATTTTGAAGGGGCACATCCTACTTTTGGAGTACATCTTTGATCTTATGGTCCCATTCCTAATGGTGCTAGAGTTTCTCCCGTTCAGGCTAGTTCTCCTCAGTTTCCTAAGGCAATGCAAAAAAAGCAAAATTTTGTTAGTCTATTTATTTTATTGCCCAACTGGTTGCTTCTCAGGTTGTGCGAGGTATGGCTGGTGCTTTTTCTACTGAGGCCACAAGGGTTTGTCAATTTATGAAGATAGGTCCTCCTACTTTTATTAGAGTGAAGATAGATGAGGATTTATAGGGCTTCTTGGATGATATAGAAAAGATCATTCGAGTGATGTACGAAACTAATATAAAGGGGGTTAACCTTGTAGCTTATCATCTTAAGGATGTTTCTTATCAATGGTATGAGGAGTGGGATATAGATAGAGGTACTTAGAAGAGGAACAATTTTGGGAGGCCTTTTCTAATGCCTTTTTAAATTATTTCTTTCCTTAAGAGTTAAGGGAATCTAAGATGGAAAAGTTTGTGAACCTTAGGCAGGAGAGGATATCACTAAAGTAATATTCTTTAAAGTTCCATCAGCTATTAAAGTATGCTCCTAACTTGGTGGCTGATATACGGTAAAGAATGAGGAATTTTGCTTGTAGGTTAAATAGAGATATGATTTTGGAGTGTAAAACTGCCTTGCTGATTAAAGATATGGACATCTCGAGGTTGACTATTCATATATAGCATGTGAAGAATGAGAAATGAAGGCAGGAAGAGTTTGGGGATAGGCAAGGAAAGAGGACCATATTTTCTTATCAAGGAGGTGCTCAGTCTTAAGGTAGTAGAGATGAACACAAGGGGATGAAAAATATGGGGGGGGGGGGGGGGGAAAGAGTTCTGACTTTTTTTCTACCAGTGCTCCTTACTAGTCGGGAGACAAATGTCATCAAGGTGGTGATATTTATCAAACATACGTTTCCAAATATCAAGAGAGCGGAGGTTAGTTAGTGTCTTCGTGTCCTCATTGTCAATTTTTTGGTCATTCCTATTGGGGTTATTATGTAGAAAGAAGGGAAAAATGCTTCAAGTCATTCCAAGTAGGCCATCTGTTGAGGTATTTTCTGGTTAATAAGGTTGCTACGAAGGCAAAAAAGATTCCTATGGCTTCATATTATGCTCCTACACCTGGAGGTATGGAATCTACTTCTATTACTACTCCTAGTTCTAGTATTGGTAGGAATAGATTTTTGCTTTGGAATCCCAATAGAAATCTGAGGAATCACCTAATGTCATTACTAGTACATTACAACTTTTCTCTTGTTACGTATATTGTTTATTTGATCCAAGGTCTACTCTCTCTTATGTGACTCCTTATGTGGTTGTATCTTTTGGTTTTGATTCGAAAGTTATTTCAGATTCTTTTTCTATTTTTACCCTTGTAGGTGACTTAGTTAATGCTAAGAGAGTCTATAGGGGGTATGTGGTATCTATTAGTAGAAAGAAGGCCTTGGTAGGTCTGTTTGAGTTGGATATAATTTATTTTGATATCATTCTAGGTATGGATTGGTTTCACTCTTGTTACACGTCCTTGGATTATCGGACCTGTAAGGTTATATTTAGGTTCCCTATTCAATCGGTTATAAAATAGGTGGGTCTTACTTTAGCTCCTAAGGGGTATTTATTTCTTAACATAGATATTAGAGGTTAATCTCAAAGGGTTGTCTTTATCACTTGGTTCGGGTTAAAGAATCTAACTCCGAAGGTCCTTTTTTTCTTTGGTCCCTATGGTCAATAAGTTTTCGAAGATCTTTTTGGATGATCTTCTTTGTGTTCCTCAAGATAGGAAAATAGAGTTTGGTATTGATTTTCTTTTGGACATTCATCCAATTTCTATTCCTCCATATAGAATGGCTCCGGTTAAGTTGAGGGAACTGAAGGAGTAACTCAAGAATTTTCTGGACAAGGGGTTTATATGTCCTAGTGTATCTCCTTGGAGTCTATAGGGGTTGTTTATATGCAATAAGGATGGTTCCCTTTGGATGTGCATTGACTACAGGTAGTTGAATAAGGTGACTGTCAAGAACAAGTATCCTCTTCCTCGAATTGATAACTTGTTTGACCAGTTGCAAGGTGCCAAGATCTTCTCTAATATAGATCTTCATTCTGGGTACCATCAACTTTATATTGGAGAGGCTGATATACCTAAGATATCTTTTCGTAGCTGGTATAGGAATTTTGAGTTCTTGGTGATGTCATTTGAGTTTACCAATGCTCCAAAAACATTTATAGACATGATAAATAGAGTTTTCAGGTATTATTTGGATCTCTTCATCATAATTTTTATTAATGACATTTTGGTTTATTCAAAGAGCTAAGTGGATCATGTTGATCACCTCTATATGGTGTTGTAGATCTTAAAGGAACAACAATTATGCTAATTTCTCCAAGTGTGAGTTTTGGTTGAACGCCGTGACTTTCTTGGGTCATATAATTTCTAGTGAAGGGATCATGGTGGATTCATAAAAGGTTATTGTGGTAAATAGGTGGCCTAGGCCCATGGTTCCATTTGATATTCAGAGCTTCTTAGGTTTAGCCAGGTATTATAGGTGGTTTATGAAAAGCCTTTCTTCCATAGCTGCTCCTTTGACTAAGTTGACTTAGAAGAAAGTTAAGTTTTCTTGGTCGTATTCTTGTGAAGGGAGTTTTTAGAAGTTGAAGGATAAGTTGACTTTGGCTCCAATCCAGACTTTGTCGGAAGGCAATATTGGGTTTGTGGTTTATTGTGATGTATCTCGGTTAGGACTTGGTTGTGTTTTGATGCAGCATGGGAAGGTGATTGCCTAAGCTTCTAAGTAATTGAAGGTACATACGAGGAATTATCCTACTCATGATTTGAAGTTATTGGCAGTTATGTTTGCTTTAAAAATATGGTGATATTATTTGTATGGTTTTTACGTGGATATCTTTTTTGATCACAAGAGTCATCAGGATTTGTTTACCTAGAAAGAGCTTAATCTCAGGCAAAAGAGATAACTTGAGCTTTTCAAGGACTATGATATAAGTCTCACTACTACCCAGGTAAGGCTAATATTGTTGTTGATGGTCTTAATAGTTTTTTTATAGGAAGTTTGGGTTATGTGGAGAAAGGAAAGAAGGAATTGGTGAAGGATATTCACTGCTTGGCTAATCTTAGGGTTTACTTTTTAGGACTCCAAGGATGGTAGTGTGATGGTGGAAGTAGTGGTTCGATCATCTCTTAGTGTAAAGATTAAGGAGAAAAAATTTCTGGATCCTTTGTTAATTAAAATCAAGGGTGACGTTGGTGGGAAAAAGGTAGTGGTGTTATAGATCAGTGTTGATGGTAATTAATGGTAGCAAGGGTGTTGTGTGTTTCTAATATCGATGGGTTTCGTCAAAGGGTTTTGGCTAAGGCTCATGAGTCCTGCTATATTTTTCAACGCTACTCGACAAATATATATATCATGATCTCAATGAGATCTATTGGTGGAATGGCATGAAGAGAGATATGGTATATTTTGTAGCCAAGTGTATGGTCTGTCAACAGGTTAAGTTTGAGCACATAAGGACAGGAGGGTTGTATCAAGAAATAGATTTGCTCGAATAAAAGTAGGAAGTGATCAATATAGACTTTGTTACTTTTCTTTCTCAATCTCAGAATTATTATGATTCAATTTAGGTCATCGTGGATAGGAATACTAAGTCTTCTCACTTTTTTCCAGTGCAGACTACATTTTCGGCAAAGAATTATGTGAAGTTGTATCTTTAGGAGATTGTGAAGTTGCATGGGGTACCTGTTTTGATTATTTTTTATCGTGGTACACAGTTTACGTCTTACTTCAAGTAGTCTTTCCTAAAAAGGTTGTGGACTAAGGTTATTCTGACTAGTACTATTCATTCACAGTCGAATGGGCAAATGGAGAGAACTATTTAGACATTAGAGGATATGCTTTGGGCCTGTGTGATTGAATATGGTGGAGATTGGGTCAAGCATCTAACTTTGGTAGAGTTTTCCTACAACAATAGCTATCAATTGAGTGTTGGTATGACTTCTTTTGAGGTATTTTATGGTAGGAGGTGTAGATCTCCTATTAGTTGGTTTGAGCTTGGGTAGGCGGACATGTTTGGCCCAAATTTTGTTTATCAAGCAATGGAGAAGGCCAAGGTGATTTATGATAGGCTTAAAGCTGCACAAAGTTGCCAAAAAGTCCTATGTGGAATTAATGTGTAGAGACTTGGAGTTTGAGGTCGGGGATAGGGTGTTCCTCAAGGTATCTCCCATGAAGGGAGTGGTATGGTTTGGAAAAAAGGGGAAATCTTAGTCCTTAATATGTAGATTCTTATGAGATTTCGCGAAAGGTAGAAAATATTAGTTATGAGTTGGAGTTGCCATCTATCTTTAGTTTGGTTCATTTAGTCTTTCATGTTTCTATATTGAGGAAGTGCATTGGTGATCCTTCTTCTGTTTTTTCTTTTAAAGGATTAGGTATTTCAAATTCTCTATCTTATGAAGAGGTCTTGGTTGAGATATTAGATAGGAAAGTTCATCGGTTATAGAAGAAAGATGTAGCTTTGATTAAGGTTCTATGGAGGAACCATAAGGTGGAAGAAGCTAACTGGTAAGTAGAAGAGAAAATAAAGTCCAAGTATCTGCATTTGTATTCTGCTCTTGGGATTTGTGCGGAAGGTTTTTGTCTTCAACACATCTTTATTTTCTTAAGTCATTGTTTTTGAAATATTTAATGAACACATATGCCAAAGAGAATTGTTATGAGATTTGATTGCTTTGATGATTTGGAATCGAGATGGAAGTGAATTAAGATTTATTATGATGACTCACATGTTTCACCCGGTATATTTTACTCTCTTATTATTATGATGATTTTAATTTGAGCTAAGTGAGTCATTTTTATCAGCATGCATAATTTTATAAACTGTGATGATATTAAGATATTATTTTATATATGCATTGCACCCCCATATGCTCGGTACGTTTCCATGGTACTGACCCATATATTCGTATGTGGGCTACATTTTCTCAGAATGTAGGTACAAGCTATAGTGTAAATCTTTAGATCCAGTTAGCTCGCGGCATCCAGTCAGCAGGTAATGAGTTATTTTGATTCAAGGGCTTGAGCTAGTTATACAGTTCGAGAAGTGTTGTATTTTCTTTATTCAGTCGTATTGAGTTGGGTTAGTCGGGAGTCATGACCTGGCTACCTACAGTCAGTACTAGTAGAGGCTTCATAGACAGTCAGTAGAAGTGGATGTATTCTGTTTCAATTTTGGTTGTAAAAGAAGAGTTGTAATCTTGTAAATTTAGTTTTGTAACTATCATATTTCGAAAAGAGTTATTTTTCGCAAATTTGTATAGATTTATACTTTTTGTTTAGTTGCTTATGAGTTATGCCAGTAGAAGGGTTAGCTTGGGGTCACTTGTGATCCTAAGCACCATATGACATGTCGGGACCCAATTTTGAGAATTTACAGTATCCATACCATATTAGAAGTTCCAAACTCAATAAGACAGTCCAAATTTCCCTTCGAGGTCATTTCAATGAAATGTGTATCCTACTATACCCATATTCCAATTTCTTAACTTTTCAACCAATATATTGGAATAAGCTCGAGTACCTCAGATCTGATTCATACATTTACCTAACCTAAAATAGATATGTTAGAGTTGTTGGTGTCGTCAAAATTTGAATTTGAGGTTGTATTGCTAACGCTTTCATTCGATGACCATTTGGAACCAATGAAAATTTCAAAATAGAAAATTAACAATAAAACCCAAACGAACTGCTTGGTAATCAAACTGTTAGTTTTGGTAAGTCATAAATGACTTGGGGCAGCTATGGAGAGGTTCTAAAAACAAACAAAAGAGGAGATTTGAAAAATTACTTGACAAATCTTTACAAGACAACATCTTTATTTTTCCATTTCAAGCCTCTAGGCATAGAACATAGCCCAATCTGTGTAGAACTTGCATTCTTATAATTTTAACATAGTGGTAGGATTCTTTGAATTGATATCCCTAGTTGCTTTTACAAAAGTAATTAGTATATTTTCTTACTTTTAAGTGACAAAGTTGAATTTATCTTACATTTAGTATTTGTATTTCAATTACACTTGTATAGATTTCAAATCCAACATTATTTCCTTTTTATCCTACTTTTATAGAATTTTCCCTAGTTGCAACTCTTTCTCTCTTTTGTAAAGAATTTTCTCTTCTTTTAATTGGTAGTTCACTGTTCATTCCTTTTACAATAGGAATGATTGCATCTAAAAATAGTTTGGATTAACTTGATCTTCTAGTTTCATTCACCCTCCTAACTCTACATGTATTATCACGATCTATTATTGAAGATGTATCTTCGCTTAAACTTGTTAGTATAGGTTGGTTAAACTTCTTGGTGCATGTTGATTTGAACTTCTTGGTGTAGATTGACTTGAGGTTCTTGGTGTAGTTTACCTTGGGATTATTGGATAAGGTTGGCTACTTCTTTGTGAAATTTGATTAGTAAAATTTGAATATTGGTTATATGTTTGTGGAGTTCGATTAGGAATATGCATATTCAAATATAATAGTTTATAAACGAAAAAATCAATATGACACCTAGAATAGATCTATTTCATCCCTTATTTGGACATCTTTCTATATTTCTTTTTTGTTTCATCTTTGCTTCTTCTTTTATTTCTTGGTGGTCTATCAACTATTGTTTTAGGTCCAAGATACTTAATTATGAGATTGTTTGTTTAAGTCCATATATTCATATCTGAAATTAGTTGGATGAAGTAGCTATAAGTCATTAAGAAGGTTTGCTTCTTATACAATTGTTGCATATAATATTCAGGCTCATTTTCAAAATGGTACAATGCAAAAATAGTTTGTTGGCAAGGAATGTCTCTCAACTTTGAGTTTCTACAGCTACAAAACCTATTAGTAAAATTAATTATATTCCCATATTCTCTTTGGCTAAACTCAAATCCAGCTTCAACATTTTGAAACACCTTAACTGTGATAGACCTTACCTTATTCTCCTCTAAGGTAAGTTTAGTTTTCAGTGTAATATCACATTAGCAAGTGTTGGGAAATATAATATCTCCACTATTTCTATCATTTGTTTTCTCCTAATTTCCTCAAATATAGTAATAATAGATTTGTGTCTTCAAGCTAAATTAAAGGATATAAAAATCTTAATCATGTTATTTTAAATAAATTATATTATAATTCCATTGAACGGATGCCCTAACCCTATGATAATGTTATAAATCAGCAAAAATGTCCTTACGAAGTGTGTACATCTTATGAAATTTCTCTTTGAACTTCATTTCAAAATATGCCTTGAAAAATCTCTAGAACTATTTCTTTTCTCTTTTTTCATTCGGTCATTACTCTAATTGGACTAGATATTTCTAACACAGCTTCTAACATCAACATTTAATAATAATTCATCAACAACTGCATGAAAATCCTACATAAACAACTAAATACATGACAAGAAATAAAATAAATTTAGCAATTGTATTTGGTAACTTACCTTTTGCATATTTTTCATCACAATAAACCCTTCTCCAATATCCATTGTAAGTCCTATTTCAAATAATTGGTAAAATAATTTCAACTATGGTTTGTTTTCTAGTCGTAACTGTCCAAGCAATATAAAACATTTGACAATTTGCATTTTTCGAAATTGTTATGAGAAGCACCCCCTTACAAGCACCTTCATAGAAGCATTAATCAATTTATATTATTACTCTATATTTTTGCATTTCACCCTTCTTCAATGCATTCGAGCATACATAGAAATATGTAAACAACTTTTTTCTGGTAAAGTTTCTCTATCCATTTTTGCCCTAACATATTTATCTGGAATGGTTTTGTTTGTAACTCTTACATAATCATGTAATATTGTAAATTTCATATACCTGTCCTTCATGGAATTCATAAGAACAACCAACTTTCCCTTATAGCAATTTTTTCTATCCACATACAATTCAAATTTCTCCCTGCAAAATTCTTACATTTCTCAAAACTTCAAAAATGTTTGTTTAGTTATTTCTTTCTTAAATCTGTAAGCAAGAAATATAGTTGTATTTATTTTGATCTAATTTGATGTAGAAAACTTATTCATATGTTAATTGAAGCACTTAGACCTAGAACTATTAAAAAAACTTCATCTTTTGGTGTCACTAGAGAGGGTACGACTAGGGGCTTGAGTCGTACCCCTTAGATATGAGTTGTATCCATTTTCACCTCCCCTTTAGTATTCTAGGCAGTGTGGTGAGGGTCAATAACTGTCCTATATATGAGTGGCCATCTCTTTAATCATACCTTAGGGTATGAGTCATACCTAGGTGAGTCATATGGAGTAAGGTCTTAGCTTTGAGTTTACATATTTTGTTACGAGTGGAGCATATGAGTTAGGGGTGAGTTATTCCCTTTGGATTTGACTCATGGGTGTATGGTTACATCCTTGGTAGTGTTTATGACCAAGGAGAAGCCTACGTTCGAGTCAAGTTACCACTCGTACCCTAGGGTACGACTACTTAAGTGAGTCGTATGGTGAGTTCTACCCTTTGATAGATCTAATTTCCTGCTTTAATCCAAGTGGCTTATGGTCATTTTTCATGTCTAAAACCATAATCACTCTCACAATATAAGTGTGTTAGCCAACTAAATATCCATTTTGAGGGATCAAACATACTATTTACTCTTTCAAGATCATCTTTGGAGGATTGGAGACTATGATTTTAAGGGTGATCTTTAAGAGGCAAAGTAAGTCAATATTGTTGGTGATTCATGATGTCTAAATCATGTAAATCTTCCCCTTGCTAAATAACTATAAATTCATGTATTTCACACTTGGATTAGTAAGTGTACATGGTGATTTTGAAATCAAATAAAAAGGATTTTGTTGCTTAATGACGAATAAAATTGATTCTTGCTAAGAATTTTGTTTATACATGTTATTGATAGTAGTTTGCACACGTGAATGCTTGTTCTAGGTGGTCTAAAGTGTGGGTCTTGATTTAGCATTGATAATTTCTACCACGAAATTGGTCTTAATAAAGACATATACACAAGGTGTTTGTGAAAATATCTAAATGAGACGCCTAGTTACATGGTGATGATGTTTTGAACTAGGGCAATATCCCAATATGTATGAATGCTTTATAAATTATATTGTGAAGGTATATTTAGCCATGTATTGTGTAATTGATGACCATGATGGTATGATTAATAAGAAGGGGGTTAAAGTCCTTAACAAGAAAATGAACTTGAATTGTGTGTTGAACTAAATTATAGTATAGAATTACTAATGATGCAAGAATAGCTTGTACGAGTATTAAGGACCATAGTTTGAGTTGTATGATGAGTTTAATTAAGGAAGTATCCTATTGAATTTGTTCAGATATAATGGATCCCACGAGGACCATGTTGTCATGTATGGTGTTTAAATTAGCTATAGGGGTTAAAGTCCTTATGTGTGGAATTAAATGTATGTGGATGCGTGGACAAAGAGTTATAGTCCTAATGTCGATTAATGATAGTCGTAATGTCTTGATGTTAAATTCCCTTCCCTAATAAAATCTCTTGTGGTTAAAGTCTCTTGCATAATGAGGTCTTATGAGGTTGAAGTGCCTCACCAAATAAATTGTCTTGGGTTTAGGGTCCCCTATCTAATAAGGCATGTGGTTAGAGTCCCTTGCCTAAGGTCTGAGCATATGGTTAGAGTCCCTTGCTTGAATGAATACGTGTGAGTGGTTAGAGTCCCTCACTTAAGTAGATGTGTAGATGTTTAGAATGCCTTACTTGATGATATGTGAATATGGTTAAAATCCTATGCCTAATAAAAAATTCTTGAATCTATAAATGTGGAAGGTTAGAGTAAATGTGGAAGGTTAGAGTCCTTCATTGCATGCATGATGAATGGGTGCTTCCTAGGTATTAATCAGACTTGTCCCCTTAGTTAGCATGTGATATGTTAATATGAATGGATAAGATTATGAATGTTATTGAATATGATATATATAGACTTGTTGATGGAATGATGATGCTATTTTATCCTTATCCTTGAATTACATACTAGCGTTCCAACTGTAAACTATCTCCGGACACCATGTCTCCATGTGACATAGGGGCTAGGGCATTTTCTTCTCTTCCTGTGTAGTGATTAAGCAATCCAAGTTGTTCGTGCCTTGAATTGGGAGTGGTGACCTTTCTTACTTTGGAGGACATTCCTTATTGGTCTCCTATCTTTAAACTTAGTCTTATTTCAATTTGCTTTGGCTATTATCGGGGGCTTGTCTCGATATATATAATTCTAAACTTTAGTTTGTATAGAGGTATTGTGGATGACTGTTGGCTTTGGTATATTTGTTAGTTTATGAATCTAATGAAATGTTTAGACATGTTTTAGTTTTTACTTGTAGCATGTGTTCCGCTATCTTATTATATAGTTGAAATTTACCCAACCCATGTGATTGATGTGATGATTGTGATGGGTTATAGGAGTGCCCTCTGGTTCATGTGGGATTAAGGTAACCATACGACATAGCCCAGTTTTGCGGTGTGTTAAGTTGGTATTAGAGCCTACGTTCATTGCCAGTTAGGTGTCGATAATATCGTGGAAATTAGAGTCTCTTTTATGGGTGTGAAGCATGCCATACTTATAAAGGAGAAGTTATGAGATATTTTAGGAAATGTTTTCCTTTCTTGTGTTTCAATCTCAAGCTGTAGAGTTTACGGTTTTGGAATTCTCTAATTTCTATTTTCTATCTTTCAGATCATGCTTCTAAGGAGATCTGAGACTAAGGCAAACCCTTCTAACGACCCTATGGCTAAAGCTCATCCAACTTCTATAGTTTAGAATTAGTCTAGGGCTGCGGCATCCAACTATCTTTATAGGTTTGCACCTGTCCCCACCAACCCCGACAATAAGATTTACCCTCCTAGTCGGTTATCTCTAGGGGATACTACTAATGTTGAGTTTTATCGCTCTATCAACTGCTTGGCTCAATTGGTAGTTTCTCAAGCGAAGCGTGGCACTCCAGCTACCATTTCTATTAAGGCTATAAGAATCTGCAAATTTATGAGGTTAAGCCATCCTATGTTCTCTGCTATAAAGGTTAAGAAAGATCCTCAAGGCTTCATTGATGAAATGTAGAAGATCTTCCGAATTATGCATGCTTTGGAGATTGAGGCAGTTGAGTTTTCATCCTACAAATTGTAAGATGGGGTGTACTAATGGTACGAGAGGTGGGAGTTGTCTAGTGGTGTTGATACTAGTCTGTCTATGTAGGAGGACTTCTCTGAGACTTTCTTAGACTACTTCTTTCCAAAAGAGTTAAGGGATGCAAAGGAAAAATAGTTTGTGAACTTGAATCAAGGGAGGATGTCTGTTCAAGAGTATGACTTGAAATTCCTTTAATTGTCAAGGTATGCTCCTTATATGGTTTGTAGAATGACGGCTAAAATTTGTAAGTTTGCCTCAAGATTGTCCTATGAGTTAGTCCTTAAGAGCAAGACACCCTTATTGATTGAGAACATAGATATTTCTAGGTTGATTGTGTATTTGAAACTAGTGAAAGAAGATAAAAAGAATCAATTTAAGCTTAGTGAGAGACAAGGAAAAAATTTAGGCCTGCTAAGCATAGTGGTGTTGATGGTGGCAAGTGGCCACATGAAGAAATGAGGGAGTTTGAGTTCTTTCTCCTTGACTAGTGTTCTCTTTTCTTTCCTAAATTTTTTTAGGTGATTATCAGACTCAGTTTAGTGGTAGGTCCGGAGCACAGAGTGCCTAATTATAGGCAAGTGGTGCCCATTTGTCTCCACCTTGCCCTCCTTGCAGGTTTTGTGGTAAGTGTCATCGTGGTTAGTGTGAGAAGAGGAGAAAAAAATGTTTCCATGGTGGTCAGGTTGGGCATATATAGTGTGAGTGCCCCACTCTAGCAGGTTCTTAGACCAATAGGTCCTCTATTGCTACTCCATCTGCTCCTATATTGAAGTGTACTATGTCCGCCTATGCATCTATTTCTTGTACCGACACTGGTCGTAACCACTTTAATACACTAGATACTCTCAAAGATTCTGAGGCATCGCCCGATGTTGTCACATATATGTTGAGACTTTTATCCCATGATATGTATTGTTTTCTTGATCCAGGGTCTACTCTTTCTTATGTGGCCCCATATATAGATGTGCATCATGATTGTGGTCCTGAGAGTCTGTCGGTTCTTTTTTATGTTTCTACCTGGATGGAGACACTATGATTGTTAGAAGAGTCTATAAGGGGTGTCTGACATCAGTTGGCAGTAGAGATACTCTTATAGACTTGATAGAGTTAGACATGATTGATCTTGATATCATTCTGGGGACGAATTGATTGCACTCTTGTTATGCTTCCTTAAATAGTCAAACTCGTAGGTTCATGTCTAAATTCCCTAGTGAGATAGTCATTGTATGGGAAGGTTTCTCCTTAGTTCCTAAGGGAAGGATCATTTCGTATCTAAAGGCCCAAAAGTTGATTTGAAAGAGGTGTTTATATCATTTAGTCCGAATTAAAGAACCTAACACGGAAGAACCTTCTATTGAATCCATTCCCGTGGTTAATGATTTTATTAAGGTGTTGCTCGATGATATTCCTGTGTTCCTTCCAATAGGGAAATTGATTTTGGGATTGATCTTATTTAGAAACTCATCTGATTTCTATCCCTCCTTATAGAATAGCTCCGACAGAGCTAAAAGAGCTAAAAGAACAATTGAAAGACCTCTTCGATAAAGGTTTTATCTTCCCTAGTGTGCCTACGTAGGGTGCTCCCATTTTATTCATGCTCAAGAAGGATGGTTCCTTTTGTATGTGCATTGATTCTCGTGAGTTGAAAAAAGTAACCGTAAATAATAAATATCCTCTTCTTAGAATCAATGATTTTATTTATCAACTTCAGGGTATGAAGTGTTTCTCTAAGATTGATCTTAGATAGGGTAATCATCATCTTAATATTAGGGATACGGATATCCCTAAGACTACTTTTAGAACTTGATATAGTCACTATGACTTTTTTATCATATCTTTTGGGTTGACTGATGGCCCGACGATATTCATGTATCTGATGAATAGGGTCTTTCCTCTATTTTCGAACATGTTTATCATTGTGTTCATTGATGATATCCTTTTCTATTGTAAGAGTGAGGCAAATTATTTTGATCACCTCCGTGCCATGTTGCAAACTTTGAAGGATCATTATTTGTATGCCATGTTCTCTAAGTGTCAGTTTGGTTGAAAGTTATAGCTTTTCTTTGTCATGTCATCTCTAGTGAAGGGATCATAGTAGATCCCCAAAATGTTACAATGGTTAAGAAGTGGCCAAGACCTACTACTCCAATTGATATTTGGAGCTTCTTGGGTTTAGCCGGTTACTATAGAAGTTTTGTGGAGAATGTCTCTACTATACTTTCCTTGCTGACTAAATTGACCTAAAAGAAGGTCAAGTTCTGGTGGTTTGATGTGTGTGAGGATAGTTTTGAGAATTTGAAAGATAAGTTAACTTTGGCTCTGATTTTGACCTTGATAGAGGGTAGTGATGGTTTTAAGGTATATTGTGATCTTTCTAGTGTCGATCTCAGTTGCGTATTGATGCAACATGGTAGGTTGGTGGCCTATGCATCTAGACAATGGAAAGTTCATGAGAAGAACTACCCTACTCATGACCCAGAGTTATTATTTGTGGTTCTTTCATTAAAGATTTGGCGACATTATCAATATAGGGTCTATGTCGATATCTTTTTCGATAGTCTCCAATGTGTTTTTACCTAATAGAATTTAAATCT
The DNA here is from genome assembly GCF_002878395.1 of Capsicum annuum. NCBI lineage: Eukaryota > Viridiplantae > Streptophyta > Magnoliopsida > Solanales > Solanaceae > Capsicum > Capsicum annuum. The sequence continues at coordinate 70,412,650 of NC_061122.1, read as the reverse complement.
TCAGTAAAGAAGGTGGCTCTAGTTGTTACAAAATAATGACATGAGTCTTTATTACGATCGTAGTAAGGAGAACATGGTCGTTGTTGCTCTTAGTAGATTTTCCATGGGGATTTTGGCCGATGCATATAAAGATAAGTAGGAATCCATGAAAGACAATCACTTTTTGGCTAATCTTTGAGTTCGACTTGCAGACTCTGAGGAGGGTGGTGTATTTGTGTTTCTGGTATCTTAGTCTTCTCTTTTTGTTGAGATAAAGGATAACCAAGCTTTGGACCCCGACTTGATGAATATCAAGAGTAATGTGGTTCAACACAATGTTGCGGAGATTGTGATTGGTGGCGATGGTATCTTGAAATACCAAGGTAGGCAATATGTTCCTGATGTTGATGGATTGAGGGAAAGGGTCATGGATGAGAGTAATGAATCTCGGTATGCTATACATCTCGGTTCCACTAAGATGTATCATAATCTGAGAGAGTTCTATTGGTGGGGCAATATGAAATGTGATGTTACTAGATATGTGGCCAAGTGTATTGTGCAACAACAAATGAAAGTTTAAAACATGAGGCTCGGTGGGTTGTATCAAGATATTGTGTTGCCTGAATGGAAGTGGGAGGCAATTAATATGGATTTCATTACCGGTCTTCCTAGATCTCGAAATCAATGTGATTATATTTGGTTCATTGTTAATAGAATGACCAAGTCTGCTCACTTTTTGCCCGGGAGGACAAATTACTCGGTGGAAGATTATGCGCTATTGTATCTTGTGGAGATCATGAAATTGCACAGTGCTCCAATTTTTGTTATCTTGGATCTCGGTACTCCATTTTTATCCCATTTTTGGAAGTCATTACAAAAGGTTTTGGGTACTAGAATACACCTTAGTATAGCTTTGTACCCACAAATAAATGAGCACACAGAAAGGACCATCTAAACATTGGAGGATATGTTGCGGACTTGTGTGATTAATTATGGTGGTAGTTGGTTTGAGCACTTGCCTTTGATTGAGTTTGCCTATAATATTAGTTAGTACTCTATTATTGGCATGGTGCCTTTTGAGGCATTGTATAGTAGGATATATCGATATGCCAATGGGTGGTATGAAGTTGGGGAGATATTATTTAAAGGATGTTTTCATATGTGATAATGTGTTGGCTTTTGTTTATTGCTTTCCTTACCCTTCATTCGAGGTTGAATGATCCAAGTTGGGGAGAATTAAAATACCTAGGCTTAGAACAATTGAAAAACTTTATCTTTTGGTGTCACTGAAATAGGTACGACTAGGGGCTTAAGTCGTACCCCTTGGATACGAGTCGTATCCTTATTCACCTCCTATCTTATGTCCTAGGACGTGTGCAGAGGTTCACCCCTATCCTAGGTATGAGTGACCTACCCCTCAATCATACCTAATGGTACAATCCATACTTAGATGAGTTGTAGGGGATAAGGTTTTAGCTTAGAGTAGACTTATTTTATAACGAGTTAGGGGTGAGTCATACCCTTTGAATACAACTCATGGGTGTATGGTCGTATCCTTAGCAGCAAGTGTGACCTAGGATGATCCTAGGGTAAGAGTCAGGGTACCACTCGTACCCTAGTGTACAACTACTTAAGTGAGTAGTATGGTGAGTCGTACCCCTGGACAGGTTCAATTTCCATCTTTTATCTTAGGGCCTTGTGGTAATTTCCCATGTCTAAAACCCTAATCTCTCTCACTATATAAGTTCTTGCAGCCTCCCAAACATCCATTTTGATGGATCGAACACCCTAAATACTCTCTCAAGATCATCTTTGAAGGATTGGAGGCTATGGTTTCAAGGAGGATCTTCAAGAGGCAAAGTGATGTCAATATTCTTAGTGATTCAAGTTGTATAAGCCATGTAGATCTTCCCCTTGCTAAATAAATCTAATCCCATTATTTCGCACTTGGATTGGTAAGTGTACACGGTGGTTTTGAAATCAAATAAAAAGGATTTTGTCGCCTAATGATGAATAATATTGATTCTTGATTAGACTTATGTTTATACATATTATTGATGATAGTTCGCACACATGAACGCTTGTTTTATGTGGTCTAATATGTGGGTCTTGAGTAACATTAATATTGATGATTTCTACCATAAAATTGTCCTTGGTAAAGGCATGTACACAAGGTGTTTGTGAAAATGTCTAAGTGAGACGTCTAGTTACAAAATGATGATGTTTCGAACTACGGTAATGGACCAATATGTTTGTATGCTTGATAAATGATATTACAAAGGTAAAGTGAGCTATGTATTATGTAATTGATGACCTTGATGGTTTGATAAATAAGAAAGAAGTTAAAGTCCCTAACAAGAAAATGATCTTGAATTGTGTATTGAACTAAATTATGGTATAAAATTGCTAATGAAGCTTGAGTGGCTTGTAAATATTTTAAGGACCATCTTTTGAGTTGTATGATGAGTTAAATTAAGGAAGTGGACTATAGAAATGGTTGAGAAATGAAGGTTCCCAAGAGAACCATGTTGCCATGTAAAGTGTTGAAATTGCCTATATGGGTTAAATCCTTTTGTATGGAATTGAATGTACGTGGATGCACTGACAAAGGGTTAGAGTCCCAAAGTAGACTAATGATAGTCGTGATGGCTTGAGGTTAAAGTCTCTTTCCTAATAAAATCATTTTTTGTTAAAATATCTTGCATAATGATATCTCATTAGGTCGAAGTGCCTCACCAAAGGAATTCTCTTTGGGTTAAGGTGCCTTATCTAATTTCGCATGAGGTAAGAGTCCCTTGCCTATGGTGTGAGGATGTGTTTAGAGTCCCTTTGTAATGGCCCGAAATCACCCCTCGGGAAGCCACAGGTACCTAGGGTTACAAGTGACCCCAAGCTAACCCTTGTATTGGCATAACTCATAAGCAACTGAATAAAGTGCATAAATTTGAAAGAATAAGGCGAAAATAACTCTATTATGAATTGGCTCAGTAAAAAACTTAAGTCACAAGGTTACAACTCTTCTTTTACAATAAAACTAAAACTCAACGCATCAACTCCTACTGACTGTCTATGAAACCTCTACTAGTATTGACTATAGGTAGCTAGGTCATGACTCCCAACCACCCTAACTCAATACGACAGAACAAAGAAAATACGAAATGATTCAACTGTATCACTGACTCGAGCCCTTGAAAAAAAAGGGGACCCATCACCTACTGACTGGAAGTTGTGAACTAACTAGATATGGTGCATGTGCTACGAATCTTTACACCTATATTTTGTGACAATGTAGCACATAGACCTATATGTGGATCAGCACTTGGGTATGTACTGAGTATATGGGGGTGAATGCATATGTATAAAATAGTATCAATCTTCTTCAATCAAATCATGCATGCAATATGGGATAACTAACTGGCTTGAACAAGTATAAAATATAAAGCTCATAAGTCATGCAAGATGAATCATGTAACACAAATCTCATGAATCATCATACTTTAATGTTGAAATCAGAAATCCTCTCTTATTCTCAATCCTCAATGCTAATGGAACTTTAAACAGTACTGTCAAATCATTCATATATCTCATGGAGAGTAGAACTTCTTTAACACTCAAGATGTCATAACTCTTTTAAACTTAAATACTTGGAATTCGGAATGATAGAACTTTGAAACATACTTGAAGGAATTTCATTCACTTTAGGAAAGGATCTCATTTCAAGATTTAGGAAATTTATTCAATCTCAATGGAATGATACTCTAGTTTAAGGAAATAACTTATCTTAAAGCTTCATGGAAAATACAATATCAAGGAAGAATACTTTAGTTTAGAGAAACAACTCATATCAAAGAAATGCTTTAGTTAGGGAACCATTTTACAACTTTACCATTAGTAAAACAACTCATAGGAAAGGAAAATACTTTAGTTTTCAAGGAAGTACTGATCTCAATGTTTAAAGGGCAAGGGAGGTTCTCGTAAATTTCATAAACCATGCGAGCTACATAGAGTCCAACATTTTGTCCTCCTAAGGAGGAGACCCCATGTTGGGGAGGAGCGCCATACTCTTGCCAGGGAGTATAACCTAGGTCTAGTGATCACTAAAGAAAACTCATCCTTGGGCCCAATCATAATCATCATAAACTCGGCCTCAGGCCTAACCTACGGTGGCACGTAGTTTTGGGGTAAGAAACCATAATGACTTACCTGCTCGGTGCTAAGTACTACTTCCTTTAGATTATCTGCGCTCATCTCATAAAAATTCACTTTTAGAATAATCTCATGGTTCACTACGAACCCAATAATCAAATTAATAATCTCATATAATGAAGTGGATTTCAAAGGTTTTGGACCATTAGGTCAATTCATTTCTTAATCATCTCAAAATACTCAAATCATGGGTTCTTATAGAACAAGAGTTCATAAGTTCACAAGTCTCAAATAGGGCTTACTAACCCATAGTTCAATCTCAACTTAAAGTTCATCAAAAGCATAATATATAGCATATATTTTCATAAATCATGTGGACATCTAGGAATTTCAGCAATTTATCTCAAAATCTCAATATAGTCATATGCTTCACTATCTCAACATTGCAAATATTAGCTTCTCAAGGAGTAAAATCATGGGCTTTATACCCAGCTATAAATTCTCAATAAAACATGCAGAAATCATGCCATTTGACTTTTAATTCATGGAAAAAATCAAGATACTGCATTCAATAATAATGGGTGAAAAATCCCAATTTAAATTCATGTAAAAAGAAAAACCTCATAGATTTCAGAAAATTCATGATGTAAATAAGCCTTTTGGGCACAAGGCTGAAAGGGTTACCCTTGTTCAGAACCCCACATACCTTGAATTAGACGCTTTGGACGAACTCTCACTTTTGAAACTCTATTCGCACTCTTGAATGAGGGTTCTTAAGGCCCTTGACTTGGGAACCTTGAATCTTGACTCAATTTAGAAAATCCATGGTGGATTCTTGAGATTCTTGGAAGAGGTTTTGGATACTTAGGGTTTTTGATGAGAGAAAACTTGAGAAAAATATCATAGGATGCTTGCAAATTACATTGATTTGGTGTTTGCACGATTTTATAGGCTTGGAAATAGTCCAAAGTGCCCTTTTTAACATCTGTACAAAGCTGGAAAAATTAAACTGGGAACCCAATCTCATAGGCCACCGTAACGCTCTACTTATCGTGGGGGCTTACTGGAATTGACAATTTGGAAATTGGGAGTCGTCGCGACGCGGAGCCATCGTGTTGTACCAATGGTTGGGATCTGGACCTTCAGCGCAACGCGCCACTATCGCGATGTTCACTAAAATTTGAAAATCGCCAAATAAACCCTCTTAGTAATGTGCCAAGCACCTAAATGATATTGTTTATGACTAAGGCTTAAATTAGCCATAACTTGTTACTCGGGTATCAGATTTGGGAAAATCTTATATCGATGAAAATCTTATCAGATTTCTCACATGATAAAAAGTTGAAATTAGGGAAATTCTATATGGTCAACATGATAGTCACTTAGGAATCCACTTCTCTATCTTTTTGTTCAAAAATCATGCCTCACTTGACACGCCGTAAAACTCATTCTGCGATAGAATTTTATGGGATCTTACCCTCTTTCTTGTATGAATCTTGTGAGTGGTTAGACTCCCTCACTTAAGTAGATATGCATATGTTTAGAATCTCTTACTTGATGATATATAAATATGGTTAAAGTCTTATGCCTAATAAGAAATGCTTGAATCTGTAAGTGTGGAATACCATGCCTTACTCAAAACTGCTTGAATACCATACCCTTAAAATCCTTGCATCTTACTGGATGTAGGTTAGATATTCAATTGAAATCTTTCCTAACAGTCAGGTTTATAATTTCCTTAGTAAATCCTTGATATACATTTCATAATCTAATTACCTCCTAAATATTGCTATGCGTGTAGTTTAATCTTAAATAATGGGGGACTGCATGCTTGACATCTTCCAATCTCTAGGCTGGACTTTGATGATAACATGTACTTCCTATATCATTCTATGTTATTTTGCTTGTACCTTTCTTATGAATCAGATTATCCAGAGTTCCTATTCCTACGGAAAATGTTAATGTTCTATTCTTCCCCATTTTGCACTATCCTTCTTATCTTTCGCATACCTACTTAATCTAATCTACACATATTTTTGCCTTAGTCTGGCAATTTCTCCACATTATGATACTGAAAGTCACCTAGACAAGTAAACACTAGGTCAGTAAAAAAGTCAACTAGAGTGTTACCTTCCCTATGGGAACGTATCACTCTGACTGACATATTTTTCATTAATGCCTTGATGGATTTAACCAACATAACCAACAGTGCATTTAGAATTTGAACCATAATCCATGAATCACTTTCCAATATAAGCCGGGAAATGGAATTCCTTCTACAATAGGTTAGAAATGCATTAATAGACAATGCTTCTACCTCCAGACTAGTAGTATCTCTAATTCTGTTGCCCTCGATATACCAATAAATTACATAATGATCCCTCATAAAGAATGCAATAGAGCTTGGGCCTGGGTTTTCTTTCGAAGCACCATCTGTATATCCTTTAAGCCACCCAACTTCAGGAGGTTTCCAATGAATCATTTTAATAGAAATATTACTTCTGGCTATTTGTCATTCATTCATAATGTTGATCAACTCCTTTCCTGAAATATCGAAATTAAACCTTACTTTTATAAATTTTACCAGAGAATTGTTTCTTTCAATTTCTTCCAAACCTTTGTCAATACAACCTTCGCATATTGGTAATTATTTAGGGACTTTTGATTTTTTTCAAAGTTTTCATTTGCTCTAAGTTTCAATTCTAAAGGATCTCAATTCTTCATTAATATCTAAACCATCTTCATCAGGAATAGCATCTCTATCTGATTTACTACTAGGTTGATCCGTATCAGCCCTATTTAGATCTGAATTAAGTCTCTCCTCATCATTTACAGCACTATCTATATCATCATAATCTACATATTCATTAAACTCTTTCCCTTCAAAAATACAATAAAAATATTAAAATTTCTCCATCTTGTCATTGTCATGGTGAACAGATAGATTAACAGATAATCTTATGAAGCGACAAGATGAATAGGTATTTTATTTACATTTATTTGTACTAAATTCTTCTTATTTTTTTTAGAATTTATTATTTGTTATTAACTTATAAATGTCATTAAAATACTGTAATAAATAGTTCAGCGGGTCATAGGACTGCCAAAAAGTTTATCTGTGTTACAACAAATTTCACTAAAGATTGGGTATATATTAAACATTTTTCCCTATCTTTACCATTTCATCAATATGAAATTAAGTGTAAATAAAAGGAACATTCTCTCTGGTAGGAATAACCTTTGCCACACTACTGTTCTTCACAAATTAATCCCGACGTCGTCGTTATTAACACAAAGGAGACATCTGCACTTAGTTAACCCTTGTTTATTTTGTGGTATGCATAGTCTTTGCTGTCAATAACCAAAATTTTAACAAATGAATTAATGCTCCAATCTTGTACGTTACTTTCATATTAAAATACAACTCTTGATCTTGTTTTCCCAACCGTTATGACCAGCATTTTTAGAATAGAAATACTATAGAGAAAAAATGTACTCATAATACTTGATGCATAATTAATTATATTACAGTTTTTAGATATTTCTTTCTCTATAATATTTAAAAAAGTAATCTACATTGGAAGAATTTCCGTAGGCAGTGACATCATAATAAAAACTTATTGACACTGAAATATGGTAACTTTGACAGTTAATCACTACCTATATATTTTAGTTATAAAAGAGGACAGGCAAACAAAATTACCATCAAAGTTTGCTACTATTACATATTTAATTTAATCGTTCTCATTACTAACATGCCAAAACTGGGCGGACAAGAAAAAAATAAATTCACAGATTGCTCGACAACCATATCCTTTTGTGGTTTTCGAGTTAGGGATAGGCTCCGCTGTATTAAAATTTGATCCATTACGTATTTTTTTTGTTTGGTTTTCCATTCAGTGTCTGATATCCATATTGGAGCCCCTATTAATTGGGATCGCGTGTTGAAGGACCCATTAAGGTAACAGTGTTCCTAACAAAGATTTCTCCATGCCTAGGGTTTGAACCCCTAACCTCTGATTAAGGGTGGAGCAGCCCAATCCACTGTACCAAAACCCATGTTGGTGATCCATTACTTCTTAATACATCATTACTACGTGTCCTTGAGAATTGTAAGATTTTAGATTTGATTTGATTCAAAAGTGGATCCGCTGCATTAAAATTTGCCCTATTACTTATCAATACATGTTAAAAGTATTGACATGTGTCTTTTTCAGTCTGCTACATTAAAATTTGTTACTTACTTATCACTATATTATTATTCGGTCACATGCTTCGCACGTTGTCCCATGTTAATTAGTTCAAACTATTTTATTGACATGATGAGAGGATATAATATTAAAATAGAATAATTTCAAAGAAAAAAGTACAAAGTCAAACTTATATGAATGACGTGTCTAATCCATGAAACTCGACTTGATTGTAGCATGCAAAATGATGAAGCATCGTCCAATTTATGAAATTGAACAACAAAGCGTACTAGTTAGATAGATATAATATATTGACAATGAGGTTAATTCTAGAATAAATGATCAAAGTAGCTTTTATTGAATCGAGTGTAGCAATTGAAACATCAAGATGTATATCTGGATTATCAATTTTCAGTTGTAATTTTAGGAAATTAACCTCAATCTTAATTTTAGCATTGAAACTTAAGGTACTAGTTAGCTATAACTACCATAAACATTTTTCCAAATTTAGAATTTGTGTTACCTGTAATAATTCCTTTGGTCCATCATAAGTGTCCACTTAATTTATTTTGACAATTTGTGTTTCTTGGCATTTCAATATTATTTTTTGTCAGTGATATAAATTTAGAAAAGTAACTTATTTAAAACAAAATATAAAAATAATAGAAAGAGATCAAAATCTATACAATATAGAAATAAAATGTCCAACACTCCAACAGAAAGGGGTGGAACAATTTATTATCAAATTGAACCTATAATCTTGTTTTCAAACTCCAGACAAAGTTTAATGTCATCACAAATGAAAGAATACAAAAATATTTTTGAAGGCACAAACTATTTGACACTAATTTGTACAACCATTTTTTCAACAATTTTCATTATTTCGCGAAATGAATAAATTTTATTACCTCAAAAATGAAAATTATAAAGAATCTCAAATAAATTGAAGCATAACATATTCTACGATGTATTAGGGATAGAGATGAATGTAAAGAACTTTAGTATTATCGTGATCCAATGAAAATAAACAAATAAACTAAATCATCCTTCTGTTTCTTTGTCCTATAAATTACATGTTGAAGCGAAAGGAGAATTTTGATGTAAATGTTAAAGTTAATAAATTATTGTTATCTTTCATTTTAATTTAAGTAATTAAACCAATTAATTATACTAAAGTACTTAAAGTACAAAAAGGTCTATTAACTATTTATGGGTAGTTTTGTCTTTAGAATAAAAAGAGTTTTTCATTCTTAGAATAAGTATGATATGATATAATAATGTTTAAGTCATGGACATGTGCCATTGTGGGTTTCAAGCATTTAAATTAGATTATATTTGAGTGGCATTCAATACATTCCTAAAATCTTTTATATGTTCAACCATTATTGAAGCTCGAAACTTTAAAATTTGAAAAAACTATATATTCTTAGACAATTGTTGCTTCAAGTGTGTGCGGTTATAAAAAATGGATTCTGTATTAAGGAGTCTAAAATTGGATGTGTTTTCTTTACTAAATCGAAAATTTTAGCTGATTGAGTGTAGTTTTGAGACATTTTTATATGAATTTAGCGTTTGGATTTAAGGAAGTAGACGAACAACGTTTTTTTGTATAACAATGTATAAATTTACATATTATTAAGTTTACAATAATAACCTTTTTATTTTGATGATTTTCTCCATCCTCTAGATTTTATACATAGTTATACAATGGACATATATTTTTTCCAATATTATTTATACATACGTATATATATATATATATATATATATTTGTATGATTATGTATATTATTCTATAATTGTGTACATTCAACATTAATCAATAGTATACAACATTGTAAAAGTATAATGTTGAATACTGCATGTATAAACATCCCATGCAACGAACCACGACTCATTTTTCAATCAAATTTTGTATGGAATCTCCACCTCAGCTCGTGTCAGGGGCAAGGATTTCCAGATCTAGAATAGATTTAGTTATAATTGATAGTTGGAGTTGTTACTGAGCTCTTTGAGCAGATTGTCCTGAATCAGATATGGAGAAGATTCTCAAATAAAAAAAAAATGCACTATCTGTATTTTGAGGATAGACCAAGAAGAAATAGAAATATATCAAAGTATTAAAAAAAAGATAAATATATCCGAAAGAAGACCGAAAACATAAAACGAAAGGAAAACAAATGTCCTAGAAATTATCTGTGGAAAGATTATTAGTACTTCTATGAAATATATATTATGAGATGAAGAGTTGTTACTTTCGTAATTGCAACAAAGATTTTGGAAAGTTCATTTTGTTTTCTTTTGATTGTTTTTGTTTTGGACATAGCATATCTTTTGTGCGGTCCATTTTGAGTTTTTTCTCTTTTGAACTAAGGTTCCTTTATTTGTACTCTTCTTTAATTTTGTCTTTTTTTAATAATTTCAATTTTTTTATAAAAGAACATAAGGGAAAGATATAGACTTTTGTAAAAATAAAGAAAATACAAATGCTAATCGACTTAATTGAGCTGCATATCGAAAAATAACTTTTTTGCTCTATACGATTGGATATTTTTGGTAAGAACTTAAATAAGGGGCTATATTTTACAATGTCACTTTGTTAAATACCATTTTATGTAATTTTAGTATTTTTTTAATTCCTAATCAACAGAATATAATAGTGAACATTTATTTAAAAGTAATTAATTTTTCTTATTTTGAGTTTGATTTATTTTTTAGAAATTGTTATATATGTAAATTTCCTCATGTCAAAATAGAAAATAGCTATCCATCTATTTGTAAAACAAACAATAGGAATAACTATGCAGAATAAAGAACTAATTCAGGATAAAGAGAGAGAATGTTGTTTGCTTTTTTGGAAGAGAGAACTTCATGCCATAACAATGGCAGGCTAAGTATATTCATTTATGGAGTTCAAAATAAAATGAACATTCACAAAAACTACAGAGATTTCAACATCTACTATGAATGTATCGAAAAAAATGTTAGCCATGTAAAAAATTTTTACCATACTTTTGGTACAACTGAATTTGTTTGTTAGTCAAAAGAACGCGTTAGAATCTTAAATTAGGTTAGTAGTGAACATTTGAAAAAAAGAGAATAATGTAAGATAAGGATCAATTAAATCGAACAAGAAAATGTTAGGAATTAATCTTATAATGTAGGCCAAGTATTATATCCCCAAAGCTACAGGAAAAGTGACACTAAGCTTGAGTATGACAGTGAAAAAGCAGTAAATAGATAAAGAAAAACAGTCAATGCTTAAGAAATAAGATGTTGGACCTCTTGAGAAGTCCTCAATTATTGGCTAATGATCCTGGGATTGTGATGTTGGAATTTTGGCGTTCAACTTTGTCGCATCGGTCAGACAGGCATTTTCTTATCCAATCATCTGACTAATCCCTATTTTTATCCTTATGTTACTTGCAAGGATAGTCAAATTATCCCCTCTTCATTTGCAATGTCGCTTTTAAGAATGATAGAATGACTCCAAGCGCTTCAGCTCCTGCATACTATCGTGTCTTCTTTAGATAACCAACCATATGTCCCCTATCCATGCCTCATTTCCAAAGGGTACTGGCATATAAAATCTATCTTTATCTGATTTCATCTTTCATACTATTTTTAATCTTGAATTATGCATGCATCATATCACTCTAAGTACAAAATATTCAACCTTTGCATTCTCTATAGTCATTGCCTTATTTTGTCTTTGATTATGATAATTCATTCACAAAGATTCCTATAGGTTGTTGACGAGAGTGAGGTAAGGGGTATAGGAAAACCTCTGGTGAAAAGTGTGGGTAAGGCTCTTGCCGACCACCTTTCTCCAAAGGCTCTTCCTCTGACATTGATGCATATGTCTTGCATCTGAGATACCCGATCGATGCTTGGAAATCCATGCTATATAGTGCTCAAACTGGCTTTTGATAAGATAACATATCACACAGAGAGAAGTTCTACATTGATTAGGACACATAGTTTTAGGGGCCTATTCTGGCGTTTACTCAATTTAGAGACACTCTTACCTCATTTGGGGGTGTCCATATGGCTTCTTCTACCATCAAAAGTTTTGAATAAAGTCATCTTTGAGAATTGTCTTGCTTGGCCGCTGCTACAAGAAGTGTATGGGGGCAATTCTTCCATTGTGATATGTGACACTCCCTTCTTCCTGCAAGGAGTGTTTCAATCTGAAAGAAGATTTTTTAGTCGATAAAAACTAAGAAATAATAGTATTCGGATATATGCTTTGATGCATTTTATCCTAGACTTCATAGAGTTACTTCTAGATATATGCTTTGATCCTTTTTCTTCTTGACTTTATTTAGTGTTATCCTTAAAGGCCTTGTTGATACGACCCAAACTGGGGGCTTATTGTAATGGGCTTTCCAAGTTTAACTAGGACTGGGGACCACCCCTATTACCCAACCCAACCTCCAAACACGTACCCTAGGTTGGATAAATTCTAAACATACAACAAGATGACATTTATTACAAGTCTAGATTCTGGGATAGGTCTATGACCGTGACCAACCCAAGCAAGCCCAACTAACTAATAACCAAAACCATAACCAAGAATGATTCCACAACATAAAAGGGTCGAACAATCATAGATATAATTCAATCGTATAGGACCCAATACCACTACAAATACTAAGGCCGAAAACAATACTAACGCTGCACATTCCAACGAGTACTAGTTCTAAAAAACCTCTAACAAAAATTAAAACAATATATGGTTGGGACATGCCCCCACCCACATCCAAAGCAAATGTCTATGAAATAACCAGATTACGTAAGGAAATCACTGATATGAAATGGAGACTTTCATAATATAGAAGATCAGCACTTTAATCAAATAGAGTTGATCGTGAGTCTGACCACTAAGCAAGAGGATTAGAATGACCTATTCCTATATCGCATGGGGATACAGCTGCCCGAAGACGGGTTAGTGAGTGAATGCTAGCAAGTATCATGATAAGGATAAAATAATGCCAACCTTTAAAACGAAAAAAACCAACCATATGCATTCACAACCATACATATATATATAAATAACCATGTTGGGAAAGGGATCTGGGTTTCGCATGCCTTTAAAACCATTAACCTGGGTATGAGTAGCTTAACCATCCTAGAACTATCTATACCCTATATGGGTCTAGTGTACCCCCGCGAATGGGCCCCTATATGTATAGCCATGTGAATCAGATATGCCAAAAGAGTAGGGGATTCCTGAGTACCCTTCGCTCCCCATGATACATATTTATAATTGTACTTAGGGGATTCCCGTGTAACTCGCAAATATCATTTATGGTCACTGTAACACCCTAAATCTTGTACCCAGAATGTTAGAATCTCATGAAGATACAATCTCACATAATACACATAGTCGAAAAGTTAGTCCTCACTGGGTAAAAGTGAGCCGACTTTGTCATCCTATCTACAATGACCCAAACTAAATTTAATTAGTTTCGAGATTGAGAAAGACCGGTAATAAAATCCATAGTGATCACATCACATTTCCATTTAGGCCATTCTATTTCCTTATACAAGCCTCTAAGACTCATGTGCTCAACTTTCACTAGTTGACTCACCAAATGTTTGGCCACAAAATCAGCCACATCTTTCTTCATACCATTCCACCAATACATCTCCTTTAGATCATGATACATTTTCATTGAACTAGGATGAACAACTTGGCGTGATACATACGCGTCGACCAATACCCTTTCACACAAACCATTGACATCAAGAACACATAACCTCCTTTGCTACCACAAGGTACCATCACCACTGATCTCAAATACCATTACCTTTTTCCCACCTACTCACCCTTGATTTTCATCAAGACGGGATCTAGCAGTTGCTTCTCCCTGATCTCTGCACCAATAGATGACCAAACCACTTCCTATACCAATACACCACTATTATTGAGGTCCAAAAGGCGAACCATAAGATTATCCAAGCTATGAATATCCTTCACCAACTCCCGCCTCTCCTTATCCATATGAGCTAAACTCCCCATGGACAACCTGCTAAGAGCATGAGTGATAATATTAGCCTTACTTAGATGGTATTGAGGGCTCATGTCATAGTCCTTGAGAATATCAAGCCATCTCCTTGCCTAAGGTTAAGCTCTTTCTGAATGAACACATACTGCATACTTATATGATCAGAAAAGATTTCCTTATGCACTCCATACAAATATTGCCACCGCCAAATCTTCAATGCAAACACCACTACTAAAAGCACCAAATCATGGGTATGATACTTCCTTTCATGTACCTTCAATTGCCTAGAAGTATAGGAAATCACCTTACCATGCTGCATCAGAATGCAACCAATTCCCACCCAATAAGCCTCACAGTAAACCACAAACCCTTTATTACCTTTAGGATAGTCAAAACCGAAGACAAAGTTAGCTTATCCTTCATCTTCTCGAAACTACCCTCACAAGCATCTGACCAAGAGAATGTTACCTTTTTATGAGTAATTTACACAATACGTCGGCTATCCTAAAAAAACTCTCCACAAACCTCCTAAGTACCTGGCAAAGCCTAAGAAACTCTGAATGTAGGGAGTCATTGGTCTGGGTTACTTCTTAACTACTGCCACCTTTTGTGGATCCATCATAATCCTCTCACTAGAAATAATATAAACCAAAAAAATGACAACGTTCAACTAGAATACACACTTTGAGAATTTGGCATATAAATATTGCTCTTTTAAGGTCTGAAACACCACACGAAGGTGATTGACATGATCCACCTCACTCTTAGAGTACACAAAAATATCATCAATGAACAAAATGACAAATAGAACCAAAAACTGACGAAATACACTATTCATCAAAACCATGAATGCCGTCGGGGTATTGGTCAAACTAAAGAACATAATAAAGAACTCAAAGTGCCCAATACGGGTATAAAATATTTTCTTAGGGATATCCAACTCCCTAATATTAAGTTGATGATACCCAGACTGAATATCTAACTTTGAAAAGAGTTTGGCACCTTGGAACTAATCAAGCAAGTAATCTATCCTTGAAAGATGATACTTATTCTTAACCATCACCTTATTCAACTAGTGATAGTCAATACACATTGAAAGGGAACCTTACTTCTTATGCACGAATAACACCGGTGCACCCCACGAGGACATACTAGGATAAATCAAACCATTATCCAAAAGATCCTTAATTTTCTTCTTGAGTTTCCTCAACTCAGCTGAAGCCATCCTATAAGGAGGAAGACATATTGGACAAGTGTCCATATAAAAATCAATCCAAAAATCAACCTCCCTATCAGAAGGAACACCGGGAAGATCATCCAAAAAGACATCAGGAAACTCATTCACCATTAAAATCGAATGCAAAGAAGGACCTTCCGAGTTAGAGTCAGTAACCCAAACTAAATGATAGTGACACCCTTTTGAGATTAACCTCTGATCCCTAATATACAGTATAAAAATCCCTTTAGGAGCTAGGGAACCACCCTCTCACTCAATTATAGGTTCATCATGGAAACTAAAGACAACCTTATGGGTCCAACAATCTAAGGATGCATAACAAGAGTGTAACCAATCCATCCCCAGAGTGACATCAAAATCTGCTATATCTAATTCAAAAAAAATAATCAAAGTCTCCTTACTACCAACAGATACCATACCCCCCTATAGGCTCTTTTAGCAACCACAAAGTCACCTGCCAAGGTAGAAAAAGAAAAAGGATTCAAAATAACCTCGGGATAAAAACCCAAATACACATCTATAGATGGGGTCACATAAGAGAGAGTGGACCATGGATTAAGTAAACCATATACATCACGAGAAAAGAATTATAACTTGCCACTCACAACATCGAGAAATACCTCGGACTCTTATTGAGTAGTGAGAGGATATAACCTATTATGATAAGTGACAAAACCAAAAGAAGAAATATATGTAGAAGTAGCACCCTTTGGCGTTGGAGAAGATGAAGAGGCAACTAGAGCCTTATTCCCTCCTGAAAAAACCTTACCAATTGGACAATCTCTAAGCATATATCTAGGTTGACCATATTTTAAGCACCTGTCTCTTTCCACAACACAAAAACCCCAATGTAACCGACCACAAAATGTATAAGAAGGACAAGATGAGGCCAACTGAGCCCTACAAGCCTGAGATTTGTCACCCTATGCGCTGAAGTTATCACCACCCTGCTGACTCCTATTACCCGAATACTTTGGGTAAGGAGCACTAGCTATAGATAAAGAACCATAACTCCCCTACTTTTTCTTTGGACACTTACCACAATCTCGACCACGTTGTTGTTATCTACTCTATTCAAAGAACCTAAACTTCAGACCCTGTCTTTCCACTATCTCAACCTATTTCCATGTTCTTGATCAGTAATGCAGTTTTGCTTTCAAGGATAAATTCATGAGACAGTCCTAAAGCAAACTTTCTCATTCTAGCCCTCATATTAGACACCATTTCTTGAGAATACCTAGGCAGCTGGTAAAATTTCAAGGCATACTCCTTTACTGATATCTTCCCCTATTTTAGATTATCAAATTCCTCCGCTTTCTCTTTCCTCAACTCGTAAGGAAAAAGTGGTCTAAAAAGCATTAAAGAAAGACTACCACTGAGATGACTCATCAACTTCACCCCTTGCCTTATCCCATTTCTCGTACTATTAGTATGTCACATACTTTAGCTAATAGGCAGCAAAATTCACTCTTTCTACATTCATGGCCTGCATGACCCTGAAGATATTTTCCATCTCATCCAGAAAACCCTGAGGATCCTTCTCAACCTTAACACCCGTAAAAGTTGAATAATTCAACCTCATGTATTAGCCAACCCTTTTGGCCTCATAAAATGCAATATAAGATGCACTATACTTGGCCTGAGAAGCTACCAATTAAGCAATCACATGAATCAATTAACAAAACTCCATATTCATCAGATCTTCCTGAAGAGCCTGAGGCAGACTAAAAAGAATCAGTGGAAGAGGAAAAATATTAAGGACTGGGCCCCTAGATTAAGTATGGATCCCCTGATTAGAATGCGTCCCATCAATATTATCCCCAGTTGGAATGAAGGAATTTTCATGAACTTCAGATCATTGAGGCATGATCTAAATGGCAAGAAAATGAAACATAGAAGAATCCAACACCTTAGACTCCAAGCTTGAAAATAGTACACCAAGAAAGAGAAATATTCATAAATAACTTTTAGCCTCTCTCTCATAAGTGTGGCGTGGTAAACATCTTTAAAAAAAGACTCTATTCCACATGGCTTTGTGGAATCCTAAATGACCATGAACCTAAACCTCTGATACCAACTTTACACGACCTCAATTGGGGCCTTATCATAATAGGCATCCCAAGTCCAATTTAGACTGGAGACCACCCCTATACCAAACCCAACCTTGAAATACGTACCTTGAGTCAGATGAATTCCAAATATATAACAAGATAACATTTATTACATATCTAGAATCCAAGTTATGCATGACCATGACCAACCCAAGAAGGTCCAACAAACCAATATCCAACCAATAATAAAAACTATAACCAAGAATGAGTCAATAACATAAAAGAATGGAATAATCATAAGTACAATCTAATAGTATCATCCCCAATACCAATGCCAACATTAAGGATGACACTAATATCGACGCCACTCATACCAACCCATAGTATTCCATAAATTCTCTAACCAAAAGTAAAATAATATATGATTGCGATATGCTCGCAACAATAGTAAGAACTATTGTCTATAAAATAACAAGAGTATGTTAAGAAATCCAAGATATGAAATAGATCCTTCAGAATATGAAAGATCACCACTTTATTCTAAAAGAGCTGATCCCGAGTCTGATCAGTAAGTAGGAGGAGTAGATGGACGAATCCTATATCGCATGAGGATACAACCGTCCAAAGGCGGGTTAGCGAGCCAATGCTAGCAAGTACTTAGGATATGGATAAAAGAATGCCAAACTTTAAATTGAAATAAACCAACCATATGCATTCACAATATTACATAACATATACATATCCATGATAGAAAATGTAATTGGGTTTAGCATGCCTTTAATACCATAACTTGGGTACGTTAGCCATCCTAGAAGCAGCCACGGGCTATATAGGTCAAACGTAACCTCCAAACGGGCCTCAATGTATGTAGCAGCATGAACTAAAGATACTATAGGAGTAGTGGATTCCCGAGTACCCGTCACTCTCCATGATACATGTACCCCATAAGTATCATATATTGTCGACATGACCAATCTTTATATTGAAAAATATGAGTTTCTAGTGTCTGTCTATTGGACTCACACCATCACGGTTAGCTATCACACTCTGCCTTTATTGCCCAATTAAAACTATTACCTCACAACCAAATCACCATTCCATTTGTTATTAACCAAGGCCATAAGTAGTGGTATTGTCATACCAACTATAGCTTGCATGCAACGTCCTTAGACATCCTTTTTAAGAAGAAGGGATTCCCATGTACTTATAGATTATATTTTTTAGTTGACTTAGGGGAATCCAATGTACCACATAAGTGATCATTATGATGTTTTCTTGGGGGATTCCGTTGTACCCCACAAGGATTCCAATTATACCAACCATAACCAATAAGACCTTACCATTTAACAATTCCAAACCATTTAATCTATTTATACTATTAGCGTTCCATTGAAAAGCTATAACATGCAATAGTTCCATTAAAAGTTTAACAATCTAGTAAAAACATTCTCTTAGGCATTTTATCAAACACGTTAGGGGCATAGTATTTCAAAAACCAAAACCAAGTACAAATTAACCATTCCCATACAACCAAGTGTCCAAACCACCATTAAAACATGTAAATCCATAATTTAATCATAAGAAAACTATAACCAATCATTTATAGCCAAAGCCCCCAACATATATTTGAAAACCTAAAACCATACAACAATTATGCCATGAAAACAATTGTTATAACATGTATTGAGTTGGAAATAACAATGAGGGAGAAGTAATATGCTTTATATTGAGTAGAAGATGAGAAGAAATCACCTCTATGAGCCTAAATTTACCACCTTGAGGAAATGCTAGCTTTTGCTTCACCCAAGAGCCTTGAGAGATTTTGAGAGAGGTTAAAGTGTTTGATTGAATGCAAATAGGTTAATGAAGCCCTAAAAATATGATCTAAATTATAGAGTCTCAAACAGTTATAAGGGGACATGTCCAGAATACCCTAACTTAAACTGTGTAATTTTCTGTCGGAGGGTACGACTACACCATAACATCTGTACCCTATCATACAAGTGATACACACCACTTATACCCTAGACATCCCTTGGGCCCCCAAAACTATCAAACATAGGACCACCCAATGTAAATTATAACCAAGTATATGACTAGTACCATGCAATCATACCCTAGGCAGAATCTTGAGGGGCTGACACTATCCAATATACAAATTAGACTATACCACTCGTACCCTATCTCACGACTTATGGTTAGCTACTCATACTCAAGTCCAAGTTAAGTTACTAAGTTTAAGATTAAGTAAAGAAAAACCCAAACCTAAGACCAGTTATCAACCATATGACACGTACCTACTCGAGACATACCCATTCCAGAAACTTAACCACTAACACCAACCAACACTAGACAATATATGACTGGGTTACCTAACCCGTACCCTCATAATAAAAATTGTTTAGTGAGTCGTATGATATCCAAACTGTCCAAAACCCAGGATATTTCTAAGGAGAAAATCCCAGGGTGTTCCACTTGTATTATATAACTTCTTTTCCTTTTTAGGAAATAATGACAATAATATATTATATATTTCATGACCCAAGGCTACCCCCTAGCCAAAAAAATAGTGCTTACAACCATAAGTGACCATCAGCTAAGCCATGAGCTGCTATATTCTGTGAGCTCTAAATAACATAATAATCATACACGTGTGCGGAAATAAAACTGCTGAAGTAATGCAAATCTGAATACTAAAAATATGGTTTAGCCACAAGTCTTAAACATCTTCTAAAAGACTAAAAGTTAATCATCAACTCAAAATAACTGATAATACTGAAAAGACTAAGAAAACTAGATAAGTGTCTAACTGACTGTCTGATTGTCTAAAAAGCCTCTAACTGACTGAGGACTTGATGAGACATGGCACCAACTAACTCTATCTAGCTAAACATAATGAAATACTAAAGTAATAATTGAGAGATAATATGTCCTTATTGAATGAGGACTCATTACTATGGTTGCTGAGTAACGGTAGCTATCTAACTGCTATCAGGAAACTGAGCCTCTGATCCTATGATATAAAACATCATAGCACAAATAAGAGTACCTGGTTAGTACTTTGAACGTACTGGTATATGAGCTGAGGTCTGGCTGAAATGCATAGGGTAATATGCACATGAGATATAGACTAACTGAATAACATTAAATAATTAAGCATGAATGTATAAAAACAATAATATCTGAGAATACAAGACCAAGAATATACATATTTTTGAAATAATATGTAAATTGAAAGGCTAAAATTGTTATAACTGAATAACTATAAATTTGTATGCTTTGGTAAAGCAAACCTGAATTAAATATACACTAAATACTGTACTTAGACTGTAGGAGGTACCATATAACCGACATGCCCTAATCTGAGCTAATCGGAGTCCAACCTATAACCCTAATTAAAAGGGTGTTAGTATTGTATCACGAGTACTAACACTGGCTGTGTGGATCTACTAAAATTATGTTTCGAGGGACTAATGAGTCACCCTTAACTGGCAGTAGTTCTAATGAGATATGTGTTACCCTCAACTGGAAGGTAAACAACTTATCAACCCTTAACTAGCAAATAGATATCTCTTACCTATGTTGTCTACGTAGTTTTATAACTCGAGGATTGTTACTAAGGGTCACACCCTCTACTATAAGGTGATCCTTTATCCCTTAGTGTACTCGGTTCTAAAATCTACTCCCAACTAAATTGACACTAGAACTAAACTGAACTAAGCTTGACTGAACAAGATTTCATAACTTAGAGTGCTCATCATGATTACACAAACTGAATAAATAATAGATTTTGTGGTTTAATAGAATCATTGCTGAAATGACCTGAATTTATGTAAAAGCAGTTACGTATCAGGTATCCATAACCTACCAGCACTGAATGATCACTAAATGTAATAACAAGCTAAAAAATGGAGTAAAGGATCACTGTTCAAAACCCATAAGAATAGAAATTCCATCAAACATATGGGATCATGAAATTAAACATGGGAATTCCTTAAAGAGATGAAAACAACATGATTACATGAATGAAATCATAAATTGCCGATTTAACATGGAATTCACTTCAAATAGGACATAGAAAACTGGAATTCAAAGCATGAGTAAATCAAATCATGCATGGGATCATACATGAGTTGAA
This sequence comes from Capsicum annuum, assembly GCF_002878395.1. NCBI lineage: Eukaryota > Viridiplantae > Streptophyta > Magnoliopsida > Solanales > Solanaceae > Capsicum > Capsicum annuum. Next base: position 70,390,899 of record NC_061122.1, on the reverse strand, counting down.
TTGAATTAAAATCACCATGAAAACATGAATTAACCTATCTTAAGCAATAAAAAACACAATATTAAAAGAAAAATCCATTATTTAATTTAGATGAGGGTCTGATTCATGGGTGAAAGAACCCACGAATGAACACTTTGCATACTTTAACCTTTTCAATTAAGAGGGAAAATTCTATCCTTGATGCTTTCTTAAAGGTTATTAAACTTGCAGAACTTGAATTCTTCATTTCTTGGTGATAAAGAAATTGAATTCTTATTCTTGGGGGAACAAGAGGGTTTTTTTAGAGGGATTTGAAAAAGAATGGTGAATAATGCCCAAAATAAAGTCCCAAATCATTTTATGAATGATTGGGTTAAGGGGGGAAAAGACCTAATTGCCCCTCAACTATTTAAATCAAATACTAGATACAACAACGTCACTATGACGCGGCCTAATTTTGGTCATGGAATTTTCTCACCAAGATATGGTAAACATAAGAGCAGGAATAAAGCCACGCTGTGGGGGTATTGTTGTAACCTACTAGTTTTGTTATCCAAACATGCCCCAAACTTTGTTCAAAAAATCTGAAACTTCTCAAAGACACACTTCTTACATCCCTAAACATGAATCAACTAACCTACCAAAATCTCAGGGTCGAGAAGACCAAAAATAAAATCCTCAAAGATTAAATGTCTTGAAAATGACTAAGTTCTCAATACTTAGTGCAATTTTCAGGACTTAAGCCCCTTATGCATGCAACTAAAAGCTGAATAGATCTAAGAATAGTATGGGGTATTACAATATATCCCATTTGGGAACATTCATCCTCGAATAAGGATGGTTAGACTAATATTACAGTACTAAGGAACATGAGATTGTATACTGAACATGCATGACTGGGAACTTAAATAGATAACTGAGCCTCGGACATAATACATGAACTGAACTGATTTCCTAAATGCATACAATGACATTAGATTGTTTATACAGCTGGAACTAGGATTGAGAAAGAGTCAATCTAAGGAAAACTATTAACTCAAGCCGAGTCTGAGTTTGTGCAGAAAAGATAAGGGTACTTAGTGCGCTTATCTTCTTCTCCATCCCATGTAGCTCCCTCAACGGACTGATTCCTCCGGCGAACTTTAACCAAGGGAACTTCTTTCTTCCTTAGTCTTTGAATCTGACAATCTAAAATCTCAACTAGAACTTCTTTGAAATAAAGACTATCTTGAACACCTATACTTTCTAAAGGAAAAACAACAAATGAATCACCAATACACTTCTTTAATAGAGAAACATAAAATACCAGATGCATTAATGCCAAATCTGTAGGAAAATCTAGCTCATAAGCTACTTTCCCAAAATGGTTCAAGATTTTATAAGGGCCAATATATCTGGGATTGAGTTTCTCTTTCTTACGCAATCTGTTCACTCATTTTAAGGGAGAGATTTTTAGAAAAACTAAATCACCAACATCAAACTCAAGGTCTCTTCTCCTCACATTTTTATAGGATTTCTGATGGCTTTGGGCTGTCTTAAGCCTCTCCCAAGTCAACTAAACTTAATCCATCACCTTAAATACTAAATATGGCTCTATCAAAGTAGCCTCACCTACTTTAAGCCAACTAATAGGATATCTACATATCCTTCCATAGATAGCCTTAAATTATGCCATCTAAATACTAGAGTAATAGCTGTTATTATAAGTAAACTCAATCAAAGGTAAATGGTCATCCCAACTAACTCTAAAATAAATAACATATGCTATTAATTTGTCCTCTAAGGTCTGAATGGTCCTCTTTGCCTGACCATCTATCTGATCATGAAAAGTTGTATCGAGGTGAACTTAGGTTCCAAGGCTCTTCTGAAGATCCTTCAAAAAGTGATAGGTAAATCAATACCTCTATCAAAAATGATAGACAACGGAACTCCATGCAACTTAACCAATTCTCTGATATAAATCCTGGCATAATCCTTAGTTGAGTACAAAGTATGAACTGGCAAGAAATGAGTAGATTTGTTCATTCTATCCGTAATAATCCGTATCAAATTATGTTGATGATGTGTAAGAGGCAAACCTATCATAAAATCTATGTTCACTACTTCCCACTTCCAAGTGGGGATGCTGAACTCCTACAAATTACCACTAGGCCTCTGGTTCTTAACTTTAACCTGCTGACAATTTGAATACTTAGACACAAACTCTGCAATATCCATCTTTATACCATTCCACCAATAGATTTACCACAAGTCATGGTACCTCTTGGTGGCTCCTAGATGAATGGAATATCGCGCACCATGTGCTTCTGCCAAAAGTCTTTACCTCAAATCATCACCACATAGAACATATTACCTTCCATGACAATGCATCACACCATCTCCTCTTAGGAGAAAACCTCTACTTTCTGATCTCTAACTAATTCTTTTAACTTTACCAGACTAGGATTCCTATCTTTCTTTTCCTTTACTTTGGTAGTCAATGAAGATTCCAAACTATTATGAACCCATACACTGCCTTCAGCTTAGTCAACCAGCCAAGCACCTCATATAGCAATCTGATGAACCTCTCAGAATAACTTTATCCTGTCTTCCTCAATATGAGCAACATTACCTAAAGAACCTGCCACTATATCGGCCATGCCAAGATGATACAACACACTTATATAATAATGTTTCAACAACTCAAGCCACCTTCTCTGATAAAGATTCAAATATTTCTGCGAGAACACATACTATAAATATTTGTAATTCGTGAATACATCAACATGAACTCCATAAAGATAATGCCTCCAGATTTTCATGTCAAAACAATAGTTGTCAACTCAAGGTCATAGGTAGGATTATTTTTTTCATGGCATTTAAGATGTCTAGAGGCATAGACTATGAACTTACCTCTATGCATCAATACATAACCAAGACAAACTCTGGAAGCATCTAACTACAAACTCACCTAAACTATATAGCAAAGTCAATACTGGGCTAAAGTAAGTTGAGTCTTCAACTCCTGAAAACTCTTCTTACATGAATCTGACCACTGAAATTTTACTTTTTTTTGAGACAATTGAGACATGGGGGATGCAACAGAAGAAAAACATTCAACAAACCATTTGTAATATCAAGCCAAACCCAAGAAACTCCTAATATCTGATGGAAAAATGGGTCTGGTCCAGTTTTTCAATGCTTTAGTCTTTTAAGGGTCAATAAAAATGCCATCATAGGAGATAATATGGCGAAGAAAAGCTACTGATCTTAGCCAAAACTCAAACTTACCAAACTTGGTGAACAACTAATTAGTTTTAATGGTCTATAATACAATTCTACGATGGTAATCATTTTCACTATGGGAATAGACATGATTATCATCGATAAAGACTATAGCAAACATGTCCAAGTACTGCTTGAACACTCTATTCAATAAGTCCATGAAAGCTACAGGGGCCTTTGTTAGTCTTAAAGTCATAACTACAAATTTAAAGTGATCATACCGAGTTTTGAAAGTTGTCTTTGAAATGTCAGATTCTCTGACTTTAAGCTGATAATAGCCAGATCTAAGGTCTATCTTAGAGAAGTAACTGGCACCCTAAAGTTGGTAGAACAATTTATCAATCCTGGGGAGTGGATACTTATTCTTGTATCTTACTTTGTTCAACTAATGATAATTAATGCATATTCTAAAAGAATCATCTTTCTTAGGCACGAAAATGACTAGAGAACCCCATGTGGAAACACTAGCCCTGATGAATCACTTATCTAAGAGATCCTTCAACTATTTTTTCAATTCCCTAAGCTTTGCTAGAGCCATTTTATAGGGTAGAATAGAGATAGGTTGGTATTTGGAAGAAGATCTATTCCAAAGTCAATTTCTCTTTTGGGAGAGACTCTAGAAAGATCTTCAGGGAACACATATAGAAATTCCTTTACTACAAAAATCAACTCAAGACTTGGAGTCTTATAACTAGAGTCTTTGACTAACACAAGATGGTAAACACACATTTTAGATATTTTTTTCTTTCCTTAATATAAGAAAAAATCTGATCACTAAGCAAAGAGGTATTGCTCCTTCAGTCAATGACTGTTTCATTTAAAAACTGAAATTGAACAACTCTATTTCTATAATAAACTAAAGCAAAACATGAGTGGAGCCAATTCAAGTTGATAATCACATCAAAATTAGTCATATTTAATTCTATAAGATCAACTAAGGTAACTTTCTGAGATTTTGTAATCAAGCAATTTATGTATACTCATTTGTCTATAATGGATTTATCCACTAGGGTAGACACTAAGAAAGGTTTTGCTAATGATTTGGGACTGACATAGAAATTAACTGCTATATAGGGGTTACAAAGGAGAGTGAAACTCCGAGGTCTAATAAATCATAATCATATAGAAGAAAGACCTGCAACATACCCGTAACTACATTATGATAACTTTCTTGATCATGCCGAGTCTTGATGGAAAAAAACCTATCCTGACGTTGTTCTCTAGTTAAGATGGAAGGACACCCTGCTGAGTCGAGTGATTGACTGGAACTGGAGGATGGTTAGCCTGACCCTGCTAATCAACCTTTGGCAAATCTCTGTCTCTATGGCCTGGCTTGCCGTATCTAAAACACACATCACTACCAGCTATACACACACCCTAATGATGCCTTCCATAGTTCTCATAGAGCAAATTAGTATGACCATTGTTCACAGTTTCCTAGGAATTAGAGCCTGGTACCCTATCTCAACTATTTTCCTAAACTTAGGCACTAGAACACTAGCTAAAGATGGGGCTAGGTATGAAAAAATTTCCCTAAATTAAGGATGGTTAGAACTATCTGACCGTGGCTGATAAAACTTAAAGCTATCTGTTCTGGCCTTCTTATTCTTTTTCTCTTTAAGACATCTGCTAAAAGACAGTGGTCCCAACACCATTTTTTGCAAAAGCCAGTCAAGAGTCTTAGTATTGGTATGCTACTTTACCTTTTTCTAATCCTTCATCTTCATCATGAAGAGGTAGCCTTGCTTCCTTTTTGAGGTACGAAGAGATGGTCACTAGGGCCTCTTCGTGGTTCACGAAGAACTGAGATTTTAGGAGGTTAGTTTATGATTCAACTATAGAGTCTCTTTCCCAAAAAGTGACGTAAATTCAAAATAAAAATTACAACAAATTCTAACTCTTTTAAGTTATTCATTTATTAACTCATCATTAACTATTACCTATAAAACAAGGGTCCTCACGTATTTTTCATAATTTCCCCTTGAAGTCCATACTTCTAGCACGTTAAAAACCATTCCAGAAAAACCATTTTTGGGATAAAAATTGGTCACTAGAAAAATAGTATTACTTTGTCCTTTCTTTCCTTCTGTTGTCATGTTTGACTGTCTTTGAAATATACATATAAAAGATCTTAAGAGAAAAAAATATTAAATAAAATAAACTTAATGGTAGGATGGTTGATGTGCCATGGTTTCATGGCACTTTCGATGCTTAAAACATGAAAATATACAAATACTTAGGTTCGTTTTGTTAGATATGTTATGTTTATGTGTTTACTTTGCATGAAATGGGTTTTTGGAACTTAAAAGAAGAAAAACAGTTTAAGTGTGCCGAAGGCCTTACTTATAGACTCATTTATGGGCGGTAAGTGCTACTTACGACCACCGTAATTATCCTTGTAAGTATCAGAGGAGGTATGATCTATGAAGATGAATGCATAAGATTGTTCTGACATAGATAGAGGGTTAATTATGACGTGTAAGTAGCACTTATGCTGCTATAAATGCCAATATTGGAAATAGAGAAAATTGTTCTAAGAATATTAATGTTTGAATATTGGTCTTAGAAGTATGAAGGGGCTACTTATGGGGTGTAAATACCACTTACGCCATCGTAAGTGGCTTGTGGAAACTCTGAATCTCTCTGACACTTACGACCTATTGAGGAATCCATAGGTTCCACTTACGGTCCGTAAGTGGTCGCCAAACCGATTTTCCTTATTCATTTTGGATAGACTTTTTAAAATTTTGATGTATTTAATAAATAAGTTTTTATGTTTTTGTATTATTTTACACACTTTTTACATTCACAAATATATATTGGTTCTTAGATTTGACTTTTGATCTTGGAATCCATTGTTCTTGATTATTTGGTTGATTATTAATTTCAAATTTTGGGTTTTCTTCAAAAATTATTGTGAGATTAATCTTATGCTTTCATTTATGAATTTCATGGATATTCTTGAAATCATGAGCGACTAAACCACCTAAATAGCATTTTGGGAACCATGGGGGAATAACAAAATAGGGGAAGTACGAGGTCATTCTAAATCATTATTTTTGCATGGACTTACGTAAAGTGCCAGTCTCAAGCTTTAGCTCTAGTAACACTAACTCTATTCCATATTCTGTTCTTATATAAGTATGTGCCACACACTATGCCTGACAAGAAGAATGGTGAGTTTATAGCTGTTAAATAGGAAAGTATGTAAATCGAGAGGGGGTGAATTAAAATTTTCTTTTGTGAGTCGAATACTAACTCCTCATAGTCGACTTGCCTACAGAGCAGAACAAATTACAAATAGATTAAATTTAGAATAGTTAAGTAAGTAAATAAGAAAAAGTAAAGTAATAACCCAAAGATTTATCCTTGTTTAGAACACCAATGTAGTGCCTACATCTAGTCACCTTGGGTCCCAAAGTTTCCTCAGATCGTTGAAGGTTTGGTTTGAGTACAATGATTGGAAATAAGTTTTGAAGACTTATTTTGCTATTCCGATCTTGTGACACAACTTTAGTTGATGTTAAAAAGTTGAATAGATCCTACTCTTAATATAAAAAGTGTACACTAAAGTTACAAAGCTTTGTAAGACAAAGAATGAGAACTTTGAATTTTCTCCTTGAAGTTGCATAAAAGATGTCTATCTTCAGCCTTCATGTTTTTTGATCCTTAGCTGCTTCTCTTCATAAGGAAACCCAAGAGATTTCTTCTCAGTCAAGGATGTAAATTGATTCGTTGATTGAGGAATATAGCCGTATGATGTGTCCGTATTAGATACGTCCATATATTTATTTTGATCATGTCCATGATCTATTTTTCTTTTTGTTTTTGTAGAGATTGATTTCTTTCTAAAAGTGCTCGTGATTTTTTATTCATGATTGATGTGGTTTGCCTTGATTTTGGGATGGTGATTCTTCTTTTACTTTTGTGATATTTGATTTATCTGTTTGCCATATTCTTGAATTGTTTTTCCATTCCATTTACCATGTTGTGTTCTTCATATCTTCCAACATTTTGAAATGATTTTCCATGACATTTGGAGATGAAATAATCCTTCAATTTGTTCTTGTTGTGATTGATTTTCCTTGGAGACCGTGAATTTTCTTTGATAACATGAATGTCCTTACATTCTTCATGTCCTTCTATTTCTAGAGAGACTTTCTTTATCTTTCCACTATTAGCAGCTGCAAGGATACACTTGTTAGTTTGTCATTAAAACATGAACTTAGGAGGCTAACAATCTCTCCCTTTTTGATAATGACAACAAAAATAAACATCAGTTGACTTCCCTTTCTGTCAGCTTGATCCTTTGTACTAGTGTAAGTATTAGCTTACATGTAAACTTCCTCTGCTCCCTCAGACTAGTAGGCTATTCTAATGTTCCTGCCTTTCTTCCCTTTTGACATAATAAAAAATAATAACTACATAGGTAATATACAGACACAGGAATGCACAATGAAAATGAAGCAGAAAGATATTAAATAGCATAAATGTTAAATCTTTCTTCTAGCAGGGGTTTTATAAAGATATTTGCTAGTTAATTTTTACAGTCAAGAAATTTTAGGCAAAAGTCACCATTTTCGACATGGTCTCAAATGAAATAATGCTTAATATCAATATGTTTATCTCTAGAGTGATGCACAGTATACTTAGACAAGATAATGGAATTAGTGTTATCACACATAATAGGAACAGATTCAAAAGATAAGTCAAAGTCTAGAAGCTAATGTATAATCCATAAGATTTGAGTGCCACAGCTTCCAACAATAATGTATTTATATTTTATGGTCGGGAGAGCAATGGAAGTTTGTTGCTCTCTATGCCATGAGACAAGCATCGCCAAAAATTTGACATGTTCTAATGGTGCTATTCCTATCACTCTTGTCTTCTGCAAAATCAACATTTGAATATTCGATTAAATCAAAGTATGAGGAGTACGGATACCATAGACCAAGGTCTTGAGTTCCTATTAGATATCGAATGAATCATTTGATTTCTCTGAAATGAGATTTCTTAGGATTCGACTGGAACCTGACATATTTACACGTACTAAACATAATATCTGGCTAACTTGCAGTTAAGTAAAGTAGAGATTCGATCATCCTCCGATACAATTTTTCATTAATGACTTTTCCAGCCAAGTTTGAATCAATGCTTATGGATGCTCTCATGGGTCTTCCATAGGCATTTTTCTTTTCCATGCTAAATCTTTTGATGTGTTCTTTCATGTATTTTCCTTGATTGATGAAGGTACACTTGGTAGATTGTTTTATTAGTAATCCCCGAAATAATGTGAGCTCTCCCATAAGACTCATTTTGAATTGTACTTTCATCAAATTAGAAAAATTCTGCAACATAGAGATGTTAGAACTACCAAAGATGATATCATCAATATAAATTTGCACAATGAGGATATTTGAATCAAGTTCTTGAATGAATAGAGTTGTGTCAATTTTCCCCCTTTTAAAAATTATTATTCAGTGAAAAAGTACTTAGTCTCTCATACCATGATTTTAGAGCTTATTTTTGGCCGTAGAGTGCTTTTGATAACTTGAAAACATGATTTAGAAATGAAGGATCTTCAAATCCTCAGGGTTCTTTTACAAAAAATTCATCATGAATAAAGCAATCTAAGAAAGAACTTTTTACGTCCATTTGATATAACATAAAATATTTGAACAGTATAAAAGCTAATAAAATTCATATTGACTCTAAACTTTACATGGGGGCAAATATTTCATCATAATAAATACCTTCCTACTTAGAGTATACTTGAGCTATGAGCTTGACTTTATTTTTGATAACATTACCTTCTTCATTTTCCTTATTTATATAGACCCATTTGGTTCTAATTACTAAGCATTTTCTGGGTCTCTCAACTAGAGTCCAAACTTGATTTCATTCAAATTGTTCCAGTTCTTCCTTCATAGCTTCAACCCATGATTCATCATTGAGATCTTCCCACTTTTCTTCGGTTTGATTAGGGACACAAGGGCAACGTATTCTTATCTCTTTAATGACACACTGGTTTAGACTCAATCTTCTAATTTTTTGTGATGAGTTCATTTGTATTGTTGGCATCATGCTTCCATTCTTTCAGAATATTTAGCTACACTATTTCTGCTGTGGGAGTTGACTCTATCGAGGCTGTAGTAGACATGTCTTGTGAGGGCTCTGGAGTTGCTCTGTGTTTTCCTCTAGTTTGTTTATTACTCACCTATTTTTGAACACTTACACTAGTAGGGAAGTGGTTAGATTCATCAAAAATAATGTTTATAGATTCCTTAACACAGAGAGTTCTTTTATTAAAAACCTTGTAAGCACAACTAGTGGGAGAGTACCCAATGAAATACCTTTGTCACTTCATGGATTGAGTTATCCTAGGGTATCTTACCATTGTTGTGAATAAAATATTTACAACCAAAGGAATAGAAGTAGCCGATGTTGGTCTTTTTTCCTCTCCTGAGTTCATAAGGTATTTTCTTCAAAATAGGTTCGATCAAACACCTGTTGATTATATGACATATTGTACTAACTACTTCTGCCCAAAAGTGATCGGTGAGATTATGTTCTGACAGCATTGTCCTTAATGTTTTCTAGAGGTACCAATTTTTTGATTCCACTACAATATTTTGTTAAGGAGATTACGGTGAAGAAAAGTTCTGAGAGTATCCATTCTAAGCATAATACTCTTCAAATGACTAATTTTCAAATTCTTATCCATGATTACTATGAACTTACCTAATGAGGTGTCCAACTTCTCTTTTTATTTTTGTACAATGAATCTCAAATTTTGTGAAGGATTCATATTTATGTTAAGGAAACATAACCCAAGTAAATCATGATTAATGACCAACTATGACAAAAACATATCTATTTCCACTAATTCTTGCGGTCTTAGTGGGACCAAACACATCCATATGGATTGTTTGGAGAGGCCTGGGAGTTGAGACAATGTCTTGGCTTTCAAAGATGTTCTAAATTTTTTACCCTATTGACAGGCATCACAGATGTGATCCTTTTCAAACTTGAGTTTTGGCATACCTTTCATCAAATCAAGTCTAGAAAATTTCTCAATAATATGCATACTAGCATTCTCGAGATTTCTATGCCACAACCAAGTATCATTGGCTTGCATAGTGAGGCAGGTTATGGTGGAAAAATTAGGACTATTTAAAACATAAGTATTATCAATGCATTTATCGATAAGGGAGATATTTCTTTTATCAGGTTTGATAGAGCAACTTTAAGTTTTGATGAGGACTCCATATCCAGTATTAGATGGTTGACTTGTGTTGTGCAGGTTGTGTTTGAGACCATCTACTGTGTGTAGTTTAGTGAATTCGAATGATGAGCTGAGTCTCACTGAGCTGACTTCAATGATGTTACCTCTGGAATTTTCATCAAATCTGATTGATCCCTCATCTAATTTATTTAGGGAGGAAAAATTCTCCTTCTTTCTATGATATATTTGGAACATCCGTTGCCAATGACCTACATTTCTTTTCTATAGATCTTGCAGACCTATTATTCACTAGGTTCATTTCTGCTATAAAGCACATATTCGCAGTGTCTATTTCTTTTTCAGTTTTACCTTCATCGCTCCAGGCTCCAAAATTTTGAGTTATTCTAGACTATCATCTTCTCAATTCTGGATTTTTTTTTTAAATGTCCAAGCTTTCCACAGTAGTAACGAATATCATCATTTTTGTTGGAGTCAATGTTTTTGCCTTCTTGGGATCTTTGTTATCTCTGTCTCATGATCTACCTAACCCAACAGTTATAAAGGTCATTCCTTCACTATTAGAATCTTCCAGAATTCACTCCTCTGTGATTGGAGTTGCATTGAAGGCTACTGGTTTCTTTTTTTTCACCTTGTGAAACTTGTTGATATAATTTTTCTTATATGTGATAAGGTTACTTCATAGTTCATTATATGTCTTGTTATGAAGATCTCCGTCTTCCAGAATGGCAACCTTAGTTTCCCAAGTTTCTGGGAGACTTCGGACCAGCTTCTAGACTTAGAGGCTGTGAGGATAAATATTCCCAGTAATATTAGTTCACAAACGATTTTACTGAATCTAGAAAACATTGTTTCAATATCCTCATTTTCATCCATTTTGAATAACTCATATTTATTGACAAGAGCAACAATTTTTAACTTCTTGACTTTTTGTGGTTCCTTCATAGTTTACCTCTTATTTTTCCCATATTTCTTCGGCGGTTTTACACATTGAAATCTTGTTGTATTCTTCTCTGCTAACTGCACATAAAACCAAACTTATATCCCATGGGTTAGTTTGAATTACCTCTTACTTTTCTTTTGTGAGCTTAATGCTTTCAAGGTCCTCTATGTCAGAACTACTAGATTCTTTATCTTTGTCTTTTGACTTCTCCTTGAGTCTTGGAATTATCTTTGGACCCTTCTTGATGAGAACCCAAGCTTGGAAGTCATTTGATTGGACAAAGATTCTGAACCTGTTCTTCTAGTAGAAGTAATGTTGTCCATTAAAGTATGGTGGTCTGGTAGAGGAGTCACCATTCTAAAGGAGAGCATCAATAATCTGATAAGTTACCATTTGATCTTTGCTCACTTACGGTTAATAAATATTATCTATGAGACTTTCTCTAATACCAATAGAAATTCAAGAGGGGGATGAATTCAAATTTTCTTTTATGGGTCGACTACTGACTCCTCATAGTTGACTCACTTACAAATCAGAACATTTCATAATTCGATTAAATTTAGAACAACCAATTAAGTAAATAACTAAATCTAAAGTAATAACAAAAAGATTTATCCAGGTTTGGTACCCTAATGTAGTGCCTACGTCCAATCTCCTTGGGTTTATAAGTTTCCTTTGATCGTTGAAAGTTTGGTTCAAGTACTATGATACGAAATGAGTTTAGAAGACATATTTTTCTCTTCAGATCTTGTGAAACAGCTTCAGTTGATGTTACAAAGTTTACTTGATCGTACTCTTTATATAACAATTATAAAATAAAGTAACAGAGCTTGGTAAGACTAAGAATGAGACACTTTGAATTTTCACCTTGTAGTTGCGTAAAAGATGTCTGTCTTCGGTATTCATCTTTTATAGTCTTCAATTACTACTCTTCATAAGTAAACTCAAGAGATTTCTTCTTAATAAGGTATGTAAATTTATTTCTTGATTGAGGAATATAGATGTACGATATGCCCATATGATATATCTCCATATATGGCTTTGGATAACGTCTATATTAGATATATCCATGATCTATTTTTTGTTTTTTGTTTTGTAGAGATTGATTTCTTTCCAAAATTGCTTGTGATCTTTTCTTCCTGATTGATGTGGTCTTCCTTGATTTTGGGATTCTAATCATTCTTTTATTTCCATGATATTTGATTGATCTACTGCCATATTCTTGAAATATTTTTTCCTTCCATTTTCCATGTCGTAATCTTTCATATTTTTTTTAAATGATTTTCCATGACATTTGGAGCTGAGATTCTCCTTCCATTTGTTCTTGTTGTGATTGATTTTCCTTGGATACCATGAATGTCCTTCCATTCTTGATGTCCTTCTATTTCTTAAGCCGACTTTCTTTATTTTTCCACTATTAGCAACTGCAAGGATACACTTGTTAGATTGTCATTATTAAAACATAAACTTAGGTGGATAACAAAGTATGCCAATTTTAGTCTATGAGGCTAATTTTCATTCTTTGTGTAGATATGCTACTAAGTTTCTTGGTATCAATTAAATGATCCACATCTTTGTGAATTATTTTATTACAAATTTACAGGTTCTAGTTGTGCAAATTACTTCTTCTTGAAAGGCTTTTAATGATTTTTCTAACTTTTAAAGAAATATGGAATGAGTCAAATAGGAAGGACATGACTAAATAATAGTGAAGGAAACCTAGAATGTGTAACTTCAAAGGATATTACTCTAAGGGATATTATCATCATGCATACCCTATTTTCCCTATACAGAACTCTTCTAACATCCAAAAGAGGTATGAAAGGGATCACTTTATAGTCTTAAATTTTAAGAATCCAAGGAGATTCATATTCTTCTACTAGGAAGCCTTCCTTGGATCAATGTTGATTTAATTGTGACGATCCTGGCCACTTCATGACGGATTGTCGTAAATAGAAGGTATGCTAATTTCCAAGGAAATAAAAAGTCTACATCTGTATTTCTAGCAGGTAGAGGCAGCACTTGTAATGCGGTTATTTATAGTAAGGGCATGGAAATCATTAAGGTAGTCATGTTAGTAATCGAAAGGTGGTGGTAATACAGGGAGAGGTGGTGATTATCCTTCTACAAAGGATACTCAAATTGATGATATAGCTTATTGATTTGACTTTCTAGGCAAAACAAAGAAAGTGTTTTCAAATGTCGTCATTATAGGTACTATTCTTGTCTATGATAAAATGGCTATAAATTTATTTTATCTGGGTTCCACTTATTCTTATGTGTTAATTAGATATGCCTTTGGGTTAGATATGGTTTGAAATATACTTGACTTATCTGTGTATGTTTATACACCAATTAGAGATTATCTAGTAGTGACTCAAGTGTATCATGCTTTCTCTATAATGTTCATAGATATTTAGACTTGGTTTGATATGGTGATTCATGATATGTTTGATTTTGATATAATCCTATGTATGTCTTGGTTATCCTCATATCATGTTGTTTTGAACCATAATACTAAAACTCTGACCTTAAATATTCTTGGGATGGATAAGATGGAATAGAAAGTTAGTTATAATTCTTGAATTGTAAAACTAATTTCCTTTATTTTGCAAATAGATAGAAAAAGGTATTCGACCTTATTGGCCCATCATAGGTATTTCGGTATAGAGGTCCCTTCTACTGAGTCAGTTTCCATACTGTCTACATTTTAGAACATATATCCCATCGACTTGGCTTGTATGCTTCTTAATTAGGACACTAACTTTTGTATTGATTTAGATCTAGTCACTCACATAATTTCTATCTATAGAATTTCTCTAAATGAGTTGAGAATGCTCAAGACTCAGCTGTACGAGTTACCTGATAAGGGACTCATTCATCCTAGTGCTTCGTCATAGGGTGCCATAATGTTTTTTTTTAAGAAGAATGATGTTATAATGAAAATGTGCATGGACTACCAATAGTTGAATCAGGTTACCTTTATGAATATGTACCCTTTACATTGAATAAATGGCTTATATTAACAGTTGTAGGATGCTTCAGCTTTTTCCAAGGTCGATTTGAGGTTAAGGTATCACTATCAAAGATTCGATGTGAGGATATACCCAAAACAACTTTTAGGACTCTCCTTAGACATTATGAGTTTTTATTGATGTACTTTGTGTTAACTAATATGCCAAAACATTCGTAAGTTTGATGAATGGTGTTTTTAAGTCATTCTTGGATACGTTATGATTGTACTTATTGATGACATTATAACTTTCTCCAAGTGTAAGGAGGAATGTGTTGGTCATCTTTGCATTGTCTTGGGTATTTTTAAAGCGAAGTAACTTCATGCTAAATTCTCTAAATGTCAGTATTGGATGTCTTCTATGGCTTTTTTGGGGCATGTGGTTTCTTAGAAAGTTGTGATGGTAGATCCCCAAAAAATTGAGGCTGTCAAGTGTTGGGTTTGTTCTCACTGTGTAACTGAGATTTGCAGTTTTGTGGTTCTTGTTAGCTGTTATCATAGGTTTTTCAAGAAATTTTATTCCGCTGCAAATCATTTGACTAGACTAACATAGAATGAGGCACCATTTATTAGCCACCAAAGTCTATCTTTTAATAATGACAAACTAACAAGTGTATCTTTGCACAACATTGAAGATTGCAAATATTTAAAGGATAAAGGAAGCTAGCTCCAGGGGCACTAGGAATGGAAGGACATTCATAGTATCTAAGAAATTCAGTAAAACTGAGAACAAATGTAAGGAGAATCTCAAATCCAAATGTCATGAAACATCGAATTAACATATTGGATGGTAGAAGAGTATATCACCCGAAGGTATAGAGGATCACGACATTCAAACAGTATGGCATGTAGATCAATCAAATATCATGAAAATAGAAGAAGGATCATGATGAAAGAATCACGGTAGAACACATCAATCAAAGTATGTTTCGACGAATCATATCAAGAAAAAGAGAAGAAGATCACGAGCACATTTGGAAAGGCATCAATCTCTACAAGACTAAAAAGAAAAATAGATCACGGATATATTCAATATGGAAGTGATCCAAAGTCATATATGGACATATCATAAGACTAAATTCCTCAATCAAAGAAACAATTCAAATCCTTGATTCAGAAGAAATATCTTGGGTTTCCTTATGAAAGAGTAGTATTCAAGACTGTAAAAGATAAAGACTAAAGACAGACACTCTTTATGCAACTTCAAGAATATAATTCAAAGTGTCTCAATCTTAGTCTCACGAGACTTTGTAACTTTTAGTTTATAATTGTTATATAAAGAGTAGGATCGAGTCATCTTTAGAAAATCAACTGAAGCTGTGTCACAAGATTTGAAGAGCAGAATAAGTTTTTAGAAGTTGTTTCCTATCATTGTACTCAAGCCTAACATTTAACGATCTAAGGAAACTTTGAAACCCAAGAGAACTAGAAGTACGAACCACATTGGTGTTCCGAACCAGGATAAATCTTTGTGTTATTACTTTATGTTCTTTTATTTACTTGTTTGATTATTTTAAATCTAATTTATTTGTAAAGTGCACTGATCTGCAGGCGAGTAGACTATGAGGAGTCAGTAGTCGACTTATAGAAAAATTTAAATTCACCCCTCTTATGAATTTCAGTTGGTATCATAGAAGGTCTCACCTGTAGCATTGCTTAACTGCCAATGAGAAAAGATCAAATGGCTAATTATAAAATTTCCGACTCTCTTCTTCAAGATGGCCACTCCTCTAGAATACCACCATACTTTAATGGACAATATTACTCTTACTAGAAGAATAGGTTTAGAATCTTTGTCCAATCAAACAATTTCCAAGCATGTCTTTTTATCAAGAAGGGTACAAAGATGATTCTCGGATTTAAGGAAAAGTCAAAGGATAATTCCAAAGAATCGAGTAGTTCCGACATAAAAGACCTTAAAAGCTTTGAGGTCACAAAAGAACAATAAGAGGTAATCCAAACTAATGCACGTACTATAAGTTTACTTTGTGTGCTGTTAGCGGAGAAGAATAAGAACAAATATCAACATATGAAACAACAAAATAAATGTGAGACAAATTAGAGGCAACCTATACAGGAACCACCAAAGTCAAGAAGTCAAAAATTGTTTCCATTTTCACTGAATATGAGTTGTTCAAAATGGATGAGAATGAGGACATTGAAGCAATGTTTTCCAGATTGAGCAAGATCCTATGCTAACTTAAATCACTAGGGATGATTTAGGCATATAGATTGCAAGTCTCCCAAAGATTTGAGAAACCAAGGCTGCCATTCTGGAAGACGGAGATCTTCACAACATGACATATGATGAACTACAAATTCACCTTACTACATATGAGAAAAATCATATTAACAGGTACGACAAGGAGGAGAAGAAGAAATTGGAAGACTTCAATGTTGCTTCAACTGAAGAAGTGGACATTCTTAAAGATGACAATAGTGATGGTATGGCTCTCATAAATTGTGGAGTAAGGCAAATCATAAATGTGGAAGACCTGGTCACTTTAAAAAAAACTATATCTAGTTAAGAAAAAGATCTTCTAGAAAAAATCAACACTTTAGAGCCTGGAGTGATGAAGGTGAAATCAAAGAAGAAGTAGAAGCCGCCAATATGTGCTTTATGGAAATTGGTAAATCCAGCGAGGTAAGAACACATGATTGTCACAATTGTATTATTATTTAATGTGACTTATATTTGATAACCGATGAGCCTTAGAAGGTCATAAATGAATATAACAAACTTGCTCAAGAAAAGAAAAGTTGTGAAGCCCAATTTAAATGAAAACTTGAGGAGGAATAGAGAAGTCATCTAATAGAAATTGAAGCATGTCAAATTTAAATTGACCTGCTTAATGAAAATATTGATGATGTAAAAATAAATATAAACAATATTAAGAAACTCCTAGTCACAGTTTTGTGAAATCCAACTCTTTTTTAAAAAAATCTAGATCCTTATCAGAATGGTTTAAATTAACTAAGATCTCCTTTTATTATCGAGGACCTATATGTATTATATGTGGACAATAAGGTTACAAATTAGATAGTTGTAGGAATAAACCTAAAACTGTGTGGGTTTAGAGGCCCAAAGGAAGCACATCTAACTAGCAATTACCCAAGACCTCTTGGATACCTAAACAAAAGTGATCTTCTTATGTTATAGGAACAGGTTTGCAAGAGCTATAATAAAGTAATGTGGGAGATTGATAGCAAATATTCAGGACACATGACCAGAAAGAAAGAAAATTTTCTACTCTATAGAAAATAGATGGGGGATCAGTAAACTTTGGTGACAATGCTATAGGTAATATTATCAGAGTTGTCCTAGTTAAACTAAACTAATCATGCAAATTCATGAAAGTATTTCTAGTAGACCGCCTCAAACATAATCTTCTCAACACGAGTCAGCTCTATGATACAAGATTCAAAGTACTCTTCAAGGATAAAAATTGCACAATCAAACACAACAAAAGAAACATATCTCTTTAAGGTGAACATGTTGATAACATTTACATCATAAATAGTCCTGATTTTTCTACTTAACCTGCCTCATAGTGCAAAAAAATAATACTTGGTTGTGGCACAAAAAGCTTGGGCATTCGAGTATGCGTATCATTGAGAAATTTTCTAGACTTGATTTGGTGAAAGGTCTGGCAAAATTCAACTTTGAAAAGGAACACATCTGTGATACCTGCTAATTATTTAAACAGACTTGAACATCTTTCAAAGTCAAAGACATAGTCTCTATTATCAAATCTCTTTAAACAATCCACATAAATCTGTTTGGTCAAACCAAGATCACAAGTATTGGTGGAAATAGATATGTTTTTGTCATAGTTGATGATTATTCATGATTTACTTGGGTAATGTTTCTTGCTCATAAACATGAGGCTTTCACAAATTTTTAAATTTTTTGTAGAAAGTTATAGAGAGAAGTTGGACACATTATCACTTATGTTCACATTGATCATAAAAGATAATTTGAAAAAAAGACATTTGAGGAGTATTGTTCTTAGAATAAATACTCTCAGAACTTTTCTTCATCGCGGTATCGTCAAAAAAATGGTGTAGTAGAGCAAAAGAATTGGTCCCTCTAGGAAAATGCCAAGACAATTCTATTGGAACATAATCTCCCAAATCACTTTTGGGTAAAATCAGTTAGTACAGCATGTCACATCTTCAATAGGTTCTTGATCAAACCTATTCTACAGAAAATGCCTTATGAAATATTGTCGAGAAAGAAGCCCAACATTGTTTATTTTTATCCCTCTGGCTACAAATTTATTATTCATAATAATGGTAAGAATTACTTGGGAAAATTCAATCCATAAAGTGACAAAGATATTTTCCTTGGGTACTCTCCCACTAGTCATGCTTACAGGACTTTTAATAAAAGAAACTTCTTTGTTGAGAAATTTATGCATATTGTTTTTGATTAATCTAATCACCTTCCTACGAGTTGAAGTGCTGATGAAGAATAGGTGAGTAATCTAAAAATTAGAGAAAATCACAGCACAACCTCAAAACCTCTACAAGACAAGTTGTCTATGCCCCAACAAAGTCGACTCCCACAAAAGAAATAGTGAAACTGATTGTTCAAAAAAATGGAAGCACGATGATAGCCATCCAAACAAACTCATCATCAAAAATCTAGAAGATAAAGTGCAAACCAGTGCATCATTAAGGTGACAAGCATCATTTGCCCTTGTGTCCCCAATTAAACTAAAGAAAACTGATGAAGCTCTCAATGATGAATCATTGGTTGAAGATATGAAGGAAGAACTGGATCAGTTTTAATGAAATCAAACCTGGACTCTAGTGGAAAGACCTAGAAACTACTTAGTAATTTGAACAAGATGGGTCTACAAGAATAAATTAATTAAAGAAGGTAAAGTTATAAAAAATAAATCCAGACTTGTAGCTCAAGTCTACTCCCAACAAGAAGGTATTGACTATGATGAGAACTTTGCCACCGTGGTAAGGTTAGAGTCAACATAAATTTTATTAGCTTTTGCCATCTTCAAAGGTTTTAAGTTATATCAAATTGGTGTGAAAAGTTCTTTCTTAAATGTCTTTGTTCATGAGGAAGTTTTTTTAAAACAACGCCTTGGATTTGAAGATACTTCATATCCAGATCATGTTTTTAAATTGTCAAAAGCACCCTATGGCCTCAATAAAGCTCCAAAAGATTAGTATGAGAGATTGAGTACTTTTTTACTGAATAAGAATTTTCAAAGGGGTAAAACTGACACAATACTATCTATATAAAAGCTTGATTCAAATTTTGTTATTGTGCAAATCTACGTTGATGATATCATCTCTGATAGTTCTAACATCCCTATGTGCGAGAAATTTGCTAATTTGATTAAAAAAAAACTTGAAATGAGTCTTACGGGTGATCTCACATTCTTTATAGGATTACAAATCAAACAAAATTTTGAAGTCACTTTCATCAGCCGAGACAGTACAGGAAAAAACTTATCGAAAAGTACGATATGGAAAATAGAAAGGCCTATGGAACACCAAATAGCCCATGCACAAACATTGATTTAGACTTATCTGGAAAAGAACTTAATGAAAAGGTATACTGAGGGATGATAGGATCTCTACTCTACTTGACTGAAAGTTGATCGGATATTATGTTTAGTGTGTGTAAATGTGCCAAATTCCAATCGACTAACAAGGAGTATAAATCACTGTCATCAAATGAGTCATCTGATATCTAATTATAACTCAAGACTTTAGACTATGGTATACTTGTTCCTTATACTTTTATTTAACGGGTTATTTAGATAATGATTTGCAAGAGAAAAAAATAATAGAAAGAGCATTGGTGGAACATGCCAAATTCTTGGTGATGCCCTTATCTCATGCCATAGAAAGAAGCACATTTCCATTGCTCTTTGAATAACTAAAGATGAATACATAGCTGTCAGAAGCTGTGGTACTTAAAACTTTTGGCTTATGCATTAGCTTGCTGACTTTTACTTATCTTTAGAATCTGTTCCTATTATGTATAATGACACTAGTGCTATTAGCTTATCAAAGTATATTGTGCATCACTCTAGGGATAAATATATAGATATTAATCATTATTTTATTTAATATCATGTAGAGAATGTTGATTTTACTCTAAAATTCATTGACTTTGAAAATCAACTAGCAGATATTTTTTCAAAACCCCTGCTAGTAGAAAGATTTTGTTCCATTAGACAAAGACTTGGTATTCTTAACATTAATGATCTTTAAGCTTTATTTTGGATATGTTCATACTTTTTTGTCTGCAAACTAGCTGTGTGTTGTTTCTTTCTGATTATATCAAATAGGGAGAAAGAAAGAACATCTGAGTAGCCTACCAGTTAGGGGGAGCAGAGCAAAGCAATTCAATTAATGTTTACATACTTTTACAAGTTAGGGGGGCAAGCCGACAGACAGGAAAGTCAACTAATGTTTACTCTTGTTGTAATTATAAAAAGGTGGAAATTGTTAGCCTCCAAAGTCCATTTTAATAATGACAAGCTAACAAATGTATCTTTGTAGTACATTGAATATTTCTAGTATTTGAAAGATAAAGTAAGCTGGATCCAGGGAAATTAGAAGTGGAAGGACATCCATGGTATCCAAGTAATTCAATCACAAATGAGAACAAATAGAAGGAGAATCTCAGCTCCAAATGTCACAGAAAATTGAATCAAGATATTAGAAGAAAGAAGAGTATATCACCTAAAGATATGGAGGATCATGATATTCAAATAGTATGGAAAGTAGATCAATCAAATATCATTGAAATAGAAGAAGGTTCATAATCCCAGAATCACGACAGAACAAATCAATAAAGATAAGTCTCGACAAATTAGATTAAGAAAAAGAAGAGAAGATCATGAGCACATTTAGAAAGGAATCAATGTGTACAAGACTAAAAATAAAAATAAATCATGGATATATCTGGTATGGACATGATTGAAAGCTATATATGGACATATCTGATATAGACATACCATATGGCTATAATCCTTAATCAAGGAATCAATTTACATCCTTAATTAAAAAGAAATCTCATAGATTTTCTTATGAAAGAATTGCAATCTATACTATAAAAGATGAAGACTGAAGAAAGACACTCTTTACACAACTTGAAGCAAAGAATTCAAAGTGTCTTGATCTCAGTCTCACAAGGCTGTTTAACTTTTAATTTATAATTGTTATATAAAGAGTAGGATCGAGTCAACTTTATAACATAAACATAAGCTATGTCAAAAGATTCAAAGAGCAAAATAAGTCTTCAGAACTTGTTTCTTATCATTACATTCGAGCCCAACATTCAACGAACTAAGGAAACATTGAAACCTAAGGGAACTGGAAGTAGGCACCATATTGGTGTTTTAAAATATGATAAATATTTAAGTTATTAGTTTATGTTGTGTTATTTACTTGTTTAATTATTTTAAATTTAAATTATTTTTAAAGTGCACTGATCTACAGGTAAGTCGATTATGAGGAGTCAGAAGTTGACTCATAGAAAAATTTCAATTCACTCTCTCTCTTGAATTTCATTATTTATTTAGTCAGAAAGGTGTGAAGAGAGCTTTAAAAATCTAAAATCATTATTGACCACAACTCCCATCTTTGCTTTGTTAGTTGAAAGTATTTTATTTTATTTAGTGATACTTCATGATCTGGCTAGTTGTGTTATTATAGGAAAAGAATGTGATTGACTATTATTTAAGGCAATTGAAGCCTAATGAAAAAAATATCCCAACACATAACTGGGAGTTGACTGTGGTACTTTAGGCACATCAGATATGGAAACACTACCTTTATGGGGTTAAGTATGAGGTGTTTATGGAACATCGCAGTATATAACATTTCTTTACTTTAAAGGACATGAATTCCATGAAAATGAGATGTATGGAGTTACTAAAAGATTATATAATGGTGATTCTATATCCTATAGGGAAGGTCAATGAGATGGCAGATGCATTGTGCTAAAAATCTATAATTATGGGCAATTTAGCTTGTTTGGCAGTGGCAAAGAAACCTTTATCTTGAAAAATCAAAACTCTACTAATTAGGTTAATGTAATTTTGAGTATTTTAAAGGGTGGAGTGTTTTCTACTGTGCAGGTAAAGTTCACATTCATTTATAGAATCAAGGCAAAACTATTTAAGGATGGAAATTTGAACAAGATTTGAAATAATATTGTGTGTGGTGATGCTGAAGATGCCATTTTTGATTCTTGTGGTGTGTTAAGAGTGAGATAAATCATGTGCGTACTTCATATTTATGAAGTCATTCAAATATTTTAGCAAAAGCTTATGGTTTTTTATATTTTATACATCATAGTTCAATTTGAATATACCTTGACTTTATGTAGCTGTATTGCAACCCAAAATAAATGGATAAATAGAAAAGTATGTTATCAATTCTCTTAACTATCAATAGGTGAAGTATGAACATTAAAAACCTATAGGTTTGTTTAAGAAAATGTCCATTGCTAAATGAAAGTGGGAAAGGATAACTATGGATTTTGTAGTGGGTCTTTTCAAGAACCTAGGGGAGCATAACTGGATTAGGATGATAGTACACATGCTAACCAACTCCTCTCATTTCATTTCAATTAACGTGAATTATAATTTGGAGTAGTTTGAAGAGATCTATATCAAGGAAGTTTTAAGATTTCATATGGTGCTAGTATCCATAAATCTGATAGAGGTACACAATTTATCTCTAAATTTTATCACTAGTGACATGAGGAGTTAGATACCGAGCTTGATATTACTACTGTATTTCACCATTAAATAGACTATTCAGGTATTTGCATATATACTGTATGAATATGTGTCTACTATTAGAGGTCATTGGGATAAATGCCAACCATTGTGTGAGTTCTCATACAAGTTGGACACTGAGCTTGATATTAGTACTGTATTTTACCCTTAAAAAGATTATTCAGGTATTTGCATATATGCTACATAAATGTGTGTCTACTATTAGAGGTCATTGTGATAAATGCCAACCATTGTGTGAGTTCTCATACACCAACTATTATTATTTTAAAATCAACATGGGCCAATTTGAATGTAGTTTATGGCAGAAGGTATATATCATCAATAAGTTAGTTTGAAGTTGGCGATGCAAATACTTTGGGCATAAACATAGAGAAGAAATCTCAAGGAAAAGTGAGGTTTATTCAAGACAAGTCAGTGCTAGTCAAAAGATAAAAAAAACATACTCTAATTGCATTGTAGGAGATTTGTATTTCAAACTAGATGAGCTTATATAGGTAAAGGTTTCTACCATAAATTAAGTTCAATTATTTGTGAAGAAAGGAAAGCTTATCACCTGTTATATCGATCCATTTAGGGTACTTAATGATGCAGGTCTGATAGCTTATATGTTCTCATTTCCTCTAAGCCTATCGGGAATTCATCTGATATTTCATATTTCCATGCCCAATAAATATTATGGGGACAATGATGACACATTACGTGGGGATCAATTATTCTTGACAAGAATTTTTCACACGAGGAAGAGCCAATATCAATTATTGAAAGTGATGTTTGAAAGTTGAGGACTAAAGATATACGATCTGTGAAAGTTGTATGGAAGTGCCGTCTTCTTTAGTAGGCCACTTGGGATACTAAAAAAGATATCCTTGCCAAGTACCATCACTTTTTTGAGGAATCAAAAACTTTCCTTATTTCACTTAACCTTATTTTGCTTGATTGATCATGTGGGGATGAATTATGGTTTAATTGATATCTATCATATCGATCCTTTGTATCATTACATTACATTCTATAATTACCAAATTTACGTTAAAATTCTACCTAATAAAAATTTTAGAAATTTAAGGCGGGGCTAGTCTAGAATGAAATCCAAATGTGGTCTGGTCTTTATTAATCAAGTAATGGATAGGATGGTGGTTATTTAATTCAAGTCCATATTTGGATATCTAAGAAGTTAAATAGGATATAGAAACTTTTAGAAGTGAATTCAAGTTATTAGAACTCTAGAGATCAAATTTAACATAGAAGGGTTAGTTCAGGATGTTAATATCTAGAAGTGTGTTATAAAATAGGAAAATTTCTAAGATTTTTGGACTTTTTGCCTCCACCTAGGACACTATAATAGGAGGTAGACCTCAATTACTGTCCTGTTATAGTAGAAATATTTCCACTTTTGTGATAGTAAGCTTTGGTGATTCCTGCCATGGGGGAAATCACAATAGAGTAGAAATTACCCTACTATAAAGGGATGCACATTGTTAAATCCAAAAAATAGATGTAAAATGTTATTTTCATTCTAATTTTGTTCCATAGTTGGGAGAGGCAATTTAGTGTGAATTTTGCCTATTTTAAACCGAAATCCTTCACTGAGGTAAGTTAATCCTCCCATTTAAGTAGTTTTTCAAAAATTAATCTTTAGAATCACATGGTTTTTAGTATGGGGAAGGATTTAACTTAACCTAGGATAATTTTCTGATGTAATTCAGTATAAACAAGGTGAAATCTAATGGTTTTTTACTAAGGGTCAATAATTGACAGTTGAATGCGTTAAATTCATTGTTATAAATATGAATTTTGTAGAATTAAGGAGGATTGATGGTAGAAAAAACATAGAATGAGAGAATGTTTATGATTTTATCCTTGGGGTTTTGGGATTATGTTATAATCGTTGCAATCGTTAGGTAATTGTTTGAATATTTGTTATATTGTTGTTTCTAGACCTCAACCAAGCTAAGATTGCAAGAAAGAGCAAAATTCAAGTTCATTAAAGAAAGGTCATGGCTTTGATTTAGGTAGGTGATAGTTTAATTGTAGTCGAGACAATTTATTTTATGAATTCTTATTAACTACTACTTAATATGCCATGGTTACATGGAACTTTCGATGCTTAAAACGGTGAATATATGCACCGACTTGGGTTATTTTGTCTGATATAATGTGTGTTTTTTGTATATTTCAAGTAAATTAGGTTGGATGTGAAGTGGGCCATAATTATATGTGAAAGACCTAAAATAATCTGAGGCACTGACTTGACAACAAGTCATTCAGTCACCTAATGACTCCTAACCCAAGTTTTGAGGTTGACACTGAAGATTACTGATTCTAGAAGTAAAGTAGAAGACTAATCACGACTTATTATGAGTGACAACGAGTCATAGGATGAGTCATTCTAAGCACATTATCCAAAAGTCCTGAAGGTTTACAAGTTAAAGCTCAAGTAGAAATGAGTGAAAACCTCGAGTTGTGATGGCAAGCAACGATTCATGGTGAGGAGTCCTTCTGAGCATGGAGAAAAAGTACTAAAAGCTGAAATTCATTTAAGTGTTCACGAATCCCGACTAATGACTTATTACGTCCTATAATGAGTAATGTCAATTGAAGACAAAAGAGAGCAACGTCACTAGGTAATGAGTCATTATTAGTCCTAACGACTCGTTGCCATAGGCATGACCACTAACCACCTAGTTTTCCTATTTTTTGTTGGTTAGGTTTACTTGTAATTTTTAGACTCTATAATACCCTTGGGGTCCTTAAGTAATAGTTTACCTACTTTTGACATATTTTTACGCACATTATAATCTTGTTCTTGTTTTTTGGTTTATTATTCAGTTCTAGACTTTTATTTTTATTCTTCATTATTATGAGTATTCTATTATTTCTTCATTGAACTCCATTGATTATTTTATAAATATGAGTGTCTAATTATCTTAACTAGGGTTGTGCGAACACAGACGGAGTAACGAAGTAATGAAATAGTGATATTTGGCTAGATCAATGTTTACACGTGCATTGTAATTTCCTTCAATTTAAGTATTTTCTTATTGGAGTCTAACTCTAAGAACTTGTCTGTATTCAAGATCATCTTCGAAAGAGAGTTTGAGATTGGGAAAAAGGGATTACAACAGTGATTTAAGGATATCAAGCCTCTTCTAATAACTTAAACCCATAAGGTGATAGATAGACTACCATCGAAGATAAAGGATGGTAAAGCGATGCCCTGTATAATACCCCAGGTTTTGAACTATGATTTTTTCTCAGTAATTGTGCTTACTTTTCAAGGTATGACTCAGTTGACGAGTCATGCAAGCTCATCACAAATACTATAGAACGAATCATAGTCTAACTAGTAAGTTTTTCCTCACTTTCTGGCATATTCATGACGCGAATCATACGAGTCGTACGTTAATCTAACGAGTCATAGTGAGGTACGGGTTACATTAATAGTTAGATGGCCTAAGGTTTCTATCTTGGTAATAACTAGAGTCCACAAGTCATAGGGTGAGGTCATGAGTCATATGGTAGGACTCGTGACCAACCCAGTAAGGAGGACCTGAGTTTCTTCAAAGGCTATGAGTCTCGATGATGACTCGTGATCACTGACAATGATGACCTATAGTTACTGGCGATAGTTTTTCCTGTATTTTAATTAGGAGAACTTTGGTCATTACCTTTCATCCCTAATTATAACACACGATTATAAATCACCCTAGGGGTCCATTTCTTATTATATTAACAAGTCAAATACACACTCTTCTTTCTCAAATTCCCCAGACAATATCAAGGCTAGAGTTGCTAGGGATTGAACCTCTTGGGATCAAATTATCATTTCTCTTCCGATTCCTTGGATTTTCAGGAATATATCTCTTTTTTAACTTCTTTTTATGTAAAAACATGTGTTTAAGTATGGTTTATGTGAATTTAATTGATGAGTTTGAATTATGGGTTGAGGGTTTTGAAATATTTTTGTAATACCCCATACTTTTCCCTATCTTGAATTATGGATTGAGGGATTTCAATGTTCATGATCAGTATGTACGTTGATTATGTTCTCCCCTCACTCTCAGTCTCATTCGAGGACGAATGTTCTCAAAGGGAAGATATTGTAATACCCCATACTTTTACCTAGCTTAAAATCGTCTCTAGAATATTGGAAGCTTCCCTTGAAAGATGAATCCACTTTTTTTACATATAGTATTTTTAATATTTTCACTTTTTTCATTTGTAAAATTGAATTAGCTTTCCAACGATATAATTTTCGTCAAAATCCGACATTGGAGGAGAAAGTTATGGCCAAAATACAGAAAGCAGAAAAACCGCCCAAATGCAACAGTGGCGCCGATAGACCATTGGACTAGCAACGGACTGTTGCCCATGACCATCACAGCAAGGTATTAATAACTACCTTCTACCTAGGAGCAATGGCCCAGGCCGGCGGACCGTCACACTAGCGACGGACCATCGCTAAGGCCGTCGCAAGGGAAATAGTGAGGCTACATTTTAGATAAGGTGTGACGTTCAAATTAATAGACCGTCGAACATATGATGGACCATTGAATAAGTCGTCGCAGCTAAAAGGTAAGACCCCCTTCTGGCTATAAGATACAGTCAGGGTCGATGGACCGTCAACCCAGGAACGGACCATCACAGGTCCCATTTAGTTTTTTTTTAAGTTGTTTTAATAGGGGTATTTTGGTCGTTCCACCAACTTATATATATCCAATTATATCCGATTTCAGCCATTTGGTTCATTAATAATTCGCAACCAATATTAGGGTTTCTCTCTAATATTAATCTCCAAGAACAAAATCCAATATTCTTTAAGAACTAAGGGATTTCCAATTCTTCAAGTTAAAGAACATCAAGAATTTTAACCCAGGTATGCATAGTGTTCATTCATTGACTCCTTTCATCCATGAAGTCCAAGAATCCCTTTCCCAACTTCAAGTTATAGATTTTCTTAATGATTTCATGATTGGGCTGTTCTTGTTCATGTTGATAAATAAAAAATTGAATTCTACTCCATGTTGGGTGATAATTCCTATGTGGGTTTAATTATTATAGATATAGATTCATACAAACCTATGACTAAACCCAAGAATGATGAAATTAGAATTAAACCGTGATGTTTAATTATTGTACAATGATGTTTACATGTACCATGCCTATAATATGTTTGATTAAAAGCCTAGATGAAGTAAAAGTGCCTAACTAGCATCATACCATGAAATCCCCATGTATGTACAAGTTATGCCTATCACATGTTTTAATGGAATGCTTCTATAAATGTATTATGGATTATGATGTTAGTTGTATGTTCAAGTTATACTAGTTCAGTTTCCTTCCATCGAGTCCTATGGGTACTTGTACCTAAAATATTAGCTGTGTTCCTAGAGCCATGTCATATTTCCATGATAATCTCAGTCAAGCTATGATCCTTAGACTTCAGAAAGACTTATGACTCAGGAATCTCCATGATATCATGAACTCAGTCAGTTGTCAGATATTAGTAATATTTCGTCAGTCAATGAAATTAGTAACTTAGCTCATGTTTAGTTCGGTAAATCATGTTTAGTGTCTATTCAAATGGGAGTAGAAAATACCACTGAGAGAAACCAAGGGTGCAAACTCACCTGTTATATGATAGTATGATTCTTAGAAGCATTCCTTGCATTCCAGGACTATGTAAATAGCATAGGTTGAGACATCATAGCCTCCTATATAAGGGTAGATGAGGTGGCTTAACCTACTATAGGAAGGTTCCTACCGTTCTCATTAGCATTACCTATTATATTAGGGTCACTCACATGTTGTCATTACCAATGGTGCGGTACTGACACCTTTCAAATCAGGGCATAGATTGGACCCCAATTCAGCTATAATGCATTATTTGGGGCATGTCGGTTAGATTACTACCTCCCATAGTCTCAGTATCAATATCAGTAAAAGAATTCAGATAGTTCTTTAGAATTAAGGACAGTAAGATACCGTCAACTCAGATACTATATGGAACTCAGCTAGTTCCTTTAGATTTAGAACTGTCAGATATTGTGACTGATGCTATCAATTATATCGATTATCAGTATGTCATGTTATCAGTATTTAGACTCAGTAATAATGTTATCGCGGTATCAGTGTTAGTTTTTATGTCTTATGCATGTAATCTTACACTTATGATAGTCAGTCTATTATTATATTTGTTCATGCATATGAACCCTATGCAATCAGCCTACCTCACATGCATACCAGTACATTCCAAGTACTGATGCATTTGTGCTATGGTGTCTTATACCATAGGTTCAGAGACATAACTCCAGAGCATCAGTAGATTCCAGTTTCATCCGTCCGATTTAGAAGTGATTCCTCATCATTCAAGGACATGATGATTTATCTATCATATAATTAATTAGTTTATTAGTTGGGTTTAGTTGGGGGCATGCCTAATTAACTCTTTACTCATTCAGAGTGTCATGTTTAGAGGTTTTCAAGACTATCATGTTACAGTTCAAGACTATAATGTTACAGACTTCAGTACTTTTATATTTGTTTTGGGTATTCTATTACTCCACATAGATGTTTTATTATTTAGATTATGTTCAGTTTTGAACCTTACAGCCTTCCAATTCATTTTACACATAATTCAGTATTTATCCAATATATAGGTACAAATATCAATCATGGGTTAGCTTGTGGTCCTTTGGGGTTGTGAGAACCGTGTTGCATTCCGGGTACCAGATTTGGGTCATTACAAACTTGGTATTAGAGCCTAGGTTTAATAGTGTCCTAGGAAGTCTGAATGCCGCATCTAGTAGAGTCTTGTGCATGGGTGTGTTGCGCGCCACATTTATGTGAAGGATGCTATAAGATGTTTTAGGAATAGTTTCCCTTCTTTCAGATTTATGTCAGGCCAGTGTGCATAATTTCAATCTAATCTCATATTCTAATCCTTTTCTTATCCTTATTTCAAAACACGCCTCTGAAGAAAAGAACCCAGCTTCTCCAAGAGGATCCCTTGGATGAAGATATTTCTCATACGGAGTTCAAGGCCATATTTACTACACTTTCATGGTCAGTTCCTGCTCAGAATGAACAACTATCTGTTGTTCCATCCAACCCAGTGGCCAATTCAGCTGCAGCCAGGATTTGGGACTTTATCTAAATAAATCATCCATCCTTTCTTGGGTCTAAGACAGACGAAGACCCTAAGGAATACCTATATCAGGTGTAAAATGTTACATATGTAATGGGTTCACGTCTAGTATGAGTGTTGAGCAAGCTACATATCACTTGCAGGATGTGGCTCATACTTAGTTTAAACAGTGAAAGTCGGATAGGTCAGATAGTACAGGGCCTGTATAGTGGGAGGAGTTTGCTGGTGCTTTCCTTTATAGATTCTTTCCCGTAGAGCTTAGAGAAGCTAAGGTGCTCGAATTCATCAACCTCAGGCATGGAAATATGAAAGTGAAAGAGTATTCTCTTAAGTTTGCTTAATTAGATAGATATGCCCCTCATGTTGTTATAGATAGTAGGGCAAGAATGAGTATGTTTGATTCAGTGGTGAATAATAAGTTGGTTAATGAGTGCAAGTCTACGATGTTGAATAGTGACATGACTTTAGCCAGGCTCATGACTCATGCTTAGCAGATAGAGGAGCATAATATTAAGATGAGGGAGTAATAGAATAAGCGAGCAAAGACAAGTATTTTTAACATTGCTCAGCCTAAGTCAGAGCAAGGAAACCGTTCTCTGTTTCATCTTAAGTCATCAGTTCCATCTCTTTCTTTAGCTAGTGCTCCACTTCCTAAGTTTAGAGAGGGTAAAGATAAAGCGCCAGGCTCTAAGTCCTAGCGCAGTGTTAGCACTGCCTATACCTATCCTCGTTGTAAGACTTGTGGCACGCACCATCAGGGTAATTACAAAGCTGGAAGTGGTATTTTATTCGGATGTGGCAAGCTAGGCTACAGAGTCAGAGACTGTCCTCATTCATGTCCTCAGGGTCAAGAAAATCACTTCTCAACTTAGATCGATTGCCCAAATCAGAAGGGTGAAACCTCCAGTGCTACTAGTGGGCAACGCCCAAATTATCTCTATGCTCTTCAGTCCAAACAAGATCTTTTGCTAGATCCAGGAGATTCTTTGTTTTCTTGTCACTCCTTATATAGTAGTCGATTTCAAAGTCAGTCCCAAAATTCTAGTAGATCCCTTTTCAGTCTCTACCCCAGTGGGTAAAACCATCATAGCCCGGTGGGTATATAGGAACTGCCCGGTTATGATATTTCAGAAAGTTACTTCAGCAGACTTAGTCGAATTAGAGATAACTAATTTTGATATCATTATCGGTAGAGATTGGCTTCATTTCTACTATGCCACAGTCAACTGCAAAAACAGAATAGTGCACTTTTAATTCCCAAATAAACTCGTCCATGAGTAGAAGGGTAATGAATCCTCTTTCAGGGGTCACCTTATTTCCTACCTTCCAAAACAAAAATTGATATCTAGAGAATGTGTATATCATCTTGTTCATATTAAGGATTCCAGTTCTGAGACTCTTAGTCTTGAATTAGTTCCTGTTGTAAATGAATATTTTGATGTTTTTCTAGAAAATCTTCCAGGAATTCCTCTTGAAAGGGAAATAGACTTTGCTATTGATCTTATTTCGGATACTCAGCCTATCACTATTCCGCTATTCAGAATGGCACAAATAGAAATCAAATAACTCAAAGAGCAGTTGAAAGATCTCCTAGATAAGGTATTGATCAGACCCAGCTTTTCCCCGTGGGGCACACCAGTCTTATTTGTGCACAAGAAATATAGTTTTCTCATAATATGCTTTGATTACCGTCAACTCAATAAGGTCACGGTCAAGAACAATTATCCTCTTCCTAAAATAGATGACTCATTAGACCAACTTTAGGGTGCCAGTTATTTCTAAGGTAGATCTCAGATCTGGCTATCATCAGCACAGAGTTAGGGAATGTGACATTCTAAAAATAGCTTTCCAAACTTGGTATGATCACTTTAAATTTCTAGTCATGCCAGTTGGTTTTACTAATGCCCCAGCAACTTTCATGGATTTGATGAACCGTGTTTTGAAGATGTACTTAGACATGATTATCATAGTCATCATAGATGATATTATGGTCTATTCTCACACTGAGCGCGATCATGCAGACCATCTCAAGATAGTACTTTAGACTCTCTGAGATCATCAGCTATTCGCCAAATTCTGTAAGTATGAGTTTTGGATGAGGTCAGTAGGATTCCTTGTTCGTATCATTTCAGGTGATGGCATTAGAGTAGATCCTTAAAAGACCAAAGCAATAAAAAACTGGCCTCGCCCTTTCTCTCCATCAGATATTAGGAGTTTCCTGGGTTTTACTGGCTATTATAGACATTTTGTTGAGGGATTTTCTTCTATTACATCCCCTATGTCCAGATTGACTCAGAAAAAAGTCAAGTTTTAGTGGTCAGATCCTTGTGAGAAGAGTTTTAAGGATTTGAGGGCTCCACTTACCTCAGCTCCAATTCTAGCTCTTCCAGATGGTTCAGATGGGTTCGTAGTTTATGGTGATGCATCCAGAGTATGTTTGGGTTGTGTCCTCATGTAGCATGGTAAGGTCATAGCCTACGCCTCCAGACAGCTTAAACCCCATGAGAAAAATTATCCTACTCATGATCTTGAGTTAGCCGCCATAGTATTTGCTTTGAAGTTTGGAGGCATTATCTATACGGTGTTTATGTAGATGTATTCACGGATCATAACAGCCTTCAGTATGTATTTTCTTAGAAAGATCTCAATCTTCATCAGTGAAGGTGGTTAGAGCTCTTGAAAGATTATGGCATGAGCATCTTTTATCATCCGACCAAGGCCAATGTAGTGGCCGACGCTATCAGTAGACTGTCTATGGGTAGTGTTGCTCATGTGGATAGCAGTAAGAATAAGTTAGCTCAAGAAGTACATTAGCTTGCCAAACTAGGGGTTCATTTAGTCCATACAGAAGAGGGTGATGTATGGGTTCAGAGTAGTACAAAATCATCACTAGTTTTTGAGGTAAAAGAAAAGCAAGATAGGGATCCTAGCCTAGTCAAGTTAAAAGGGTTAGTAAAAAATCAAAAGTGAAGGTTTTCCCCCACTGGGGAGACGGTGTTCTGCATTGTTAGGGGCATTTGTGTGTTCCAGTTATAGATGACTTAAGGCAGCGAATTCTGGCAGAAGCACATGGTGCGCGCTACTCTATTCATCCAGGGGCCACTAAGATGTACCGCGATTTGTAGGAAATTTATTAGTGGAGTGCGATGAAGAGAGATGTTGCAGAGTTTGTGGCTAAGTGCTCTACATGTCATCAAGTTAAGAAAGAGCATCAAAAGCCTAGTGGGTCCATACAGGAGTTCATGATTACTACTTAGAAGTGGGAAGAAGTGAACATGGACTTCATGACGGGTTTGCCTCAAACTCGTCATCAACTTGATTCAGTTTGGGTCATCGTAGACAGAATGGCCAAATCAGCCCATTTTCTTCCAGTCTATACCTCATATTCAGTCGAGAATTACGCCAAACTCTACATCAAGGAGTTGATTAGATTGAATGATGTTCCATTATCTATTATATTAGACAGAGGTACCCAGTTTACCTCTTATTTCTGGAAAGCATTCCAAAAGTGTCTTGGTACCCAAGTTCATCTTAGTATAAAATTTCATCCTCAGATAGATGGTCAAGCAGAAAGGACTATTCAGACTCTAGAAGATATGATTAGGGTGTGTGAAATTGATTTCAAGGGTAGTTGGGATGACCACTTTCCTTTGATTGAATTTATATACAATAACAACTACCATTCTAGTATTCACATGGCTCCATTCAAAGCTCTCTACGATAGGAGAGGTAGATCTCCACTTGGTTGTTTTGATGTTAGTGAGGCCTCAGTTGAAGGTCCTGAATTGGTATTTGAAGACTAAGAAAAAGTCCAGTTGATTAGAGAAACACTCTGGGCTGCTCAGAGCCGACAGAAGTCTTATGCAGATATTCGTAGAAAGGATCTTGAGTTTAAGATTAGTGATTTTGTCAACCTAAAGATATTTCCCATGAAGGGAGTAAAGCTATTCGGCAAGAAGGGAAAGATCAGTCCCCAATATGTCGGTCCCTTCAAGATAGTCACTCGCTTCTGTAAGGTAGCTTATGAGCTCAAATTGCCTTCAGATCTAGCCTTAGGTCATCCAGTCTTCCATGTCTCTTTGCTCAAGAAATGTATAGGTGAAATAGTAGTAGTACTCCCTATTTAGAGCATTGATGTTCAGAACAACCTCTCTTATAAAGAGATTCCAGTTGAAATCCTAGACTATCAGACCCGTAGATTGAGGAACAAAGCCCCTCTAGTTAAGGATCTTTGGCGAAATCAGTCAGTTGAGGGAGAAACTTGGGAAGCAGAAGAAGACATGTGTACGAAATAACCTCACCTCTTCTCCGCTAACTCAGTTTAAGCTCTAGGTAACATTTCTGCTTAAGCTTATTCAGTTTTATGTTCAGTGTTCATCACAAACTTGGTATCAAGTACCATTGCATATTTATTCATGCATTCATGTATCAGCTCGGTTATGTAATTATGCATCAGACATGCATTCTCATTGTGAGAAACTTAGATCATCTGAACACCCAGTCATGCATTCATGAATCAGTTACACATGCATCAGATATGCATGTTCAGTACGATATATTTAGTTATTAGTCATTTCAGTTATGAAATCATGTTTAAGTTATTCATGATCAGTATGTATTTCGGTTATCTTCTACCCTCACTCTCAGTTTCATTGAAGGATGAATGTTCTCAAGGGGAAGATATTGTAATGCCCCATACTTTTTCCTAGCTTGAAATCTTCTCAAGAATAGTGGAAGCTTCTTTTGAAAGATGAATCCACTTTTGTATGTATGGTATTTTTAATATTTTCACTTTTTCTCATTTGGAAAATTGAATTATCTTTCCAACGTTACCAATTTCATTAAAATTAAAATTCGAACTATCGCCCACGATAGCTGCAGAAAGGCAGTGAGAACTACCTTCTTCCTAGAAGTGAAGGCCCAGGCCGACGGACCATCGAACTAGCGACGAAATATCGCTAAGGCCGTCACAAGGGAAACCGTGAGGCCACCTTCCGGATAAGGTGCGACGGTTAGGTTGATGGACCATCGAACATATGATGGACCATTGTAGCCAAAAAGGTAAGACCCAATTCTTCCTATAAGCGACTGTCAAGGCCGATGGACCATAAACCCGGCGATGGATAGTCGCACCCACCGTTGCAGGTCCCATTTAGTTTTTCTTAAGTAGTTTTAATAGGGGTGTTTTGGTCATTTACCACCCACTTATATCCGATTTTAGCCATTTGGTTCATTATTACTTCGGAACCAATATTAGGGTTTCTCTCTAATATTAATCTCCAGGAACAAAATCCAATCATCTTCAAGAAATAAGGGATTTCCAATTCTTCAAGTTCAAGAACAGCAAGAATCTTAACCCAGGTATGCATAGTGTTCATTTATTGACTCCTTTCATCCATGAAGTCCAAGAATCCCTTTCCCAACTTCAAGTTATGGATTTTCTTAATGATTTCATGATTGGGCTGTTCTTGTTCATGTTGATAAATAAAAAATTGAATTCTACTCCATGTTGGGTGATAATTCCTATGTGGGTTTAATTATTATAGATATAGATTCATACAAACCTATGACTAAACCCTTGAATGATGAAATTAGAATTGAACCATGATGTTTAAGTATTGTACATTGATGTTTACATGTACCACGCCTACAATATTTTTTATTAAATGCCTAGATGAAGGAAAAGTGCCTAACTAGCATCATACCATGAAATCCCAATGTATATACAAGTTATGCCTATCACATCTTTTCAGGGAATGCTTCGATAAATGTATTGTGGATTATGATGTTAGTTATATGTTCAAGTAAGTTATGCTTGGTCTGTTTCATTCCATCGAGTCCTGGGAATACTTAGACCCAAAATATTAATTGTGTGCCTAGAGACATGTCATGTTTCCATGATACTCTCAGTCAAGCTATGCTTCTTAGACTTTAGACAGTCTTATGACTCAGGAAATCTCCATGATCTCACAAACTCAGTCAGATGTCAGATATCAGTAGTATTCCATCATTTAACGGAATTTAGTAACTCAGCTCATGTTCAGTTCAGTAAATCATGTTCAGTGTCTATTCATATGGGAGTTGAAATTAGTACCGAGCGAACCCAAGGGTGGGAACTTACCTGTTATATGGGGGTGTAATTCTTAGAAGCAATCCTTGCGTTCAAGAACTATGAAGCCAGCATAGGTTAGGACAACATAGCCTGCTATATGAGGGTAGATGAGGTTGCTTAACCTGCTATATAAGGGTTCCCACCATTCTTATTAGAGTTACATATTTTATTAGGGTCACTCACATATTGTCCTTACCAGTGGCGTGGTGTTGACATCCTTCCAATCACGGCACACCTTCGAACCCAATTCAGCTATAATACGTCATTTAGGGTATGCCGGTTAGATGACTACCTCCCATAGTCTCAGTATCAGCCTCAAAGTAGAAGAACTCAGATAGTTTTTTCAGAATTCAAGACTGTCAGATACAGTCAACTCAGATATAGTACAAAACTCAGCTAGTTCCTTCAGATTCAGGACTGTCAGATACAGTCACTCATGTTACCGGTTATATTAGTTATCAGTATGTTATGTTATCAGTATTCAGACTCAGTAATCATGTTATCACGGTAACAATGTTAGTTTTTATGTCTGATGTATGTCCTCTACGCTCATGATTATTAGTCTGTTATATATTTTTTTTATGCATATGAACCCCATGAATTCATCCTCCCTCACATGCATACCAGTACTTTCAAAGTATTGACGCATTTGTGCTATGGTGTCTTATACTATAGGTTCTGAGACACGAGCTCCAGAGCATTAGCAGATTCCAGTTTCAGCCGTCAGAGTTAGAAGTGAGTCATCATCCTTTGAGGACATGATGATTTCTTTATCATCTCATTAATTAGTTTATTAGTTAGGGTTAGTTGGGAACATGTCCCATCAACACCTTCTCATTCAGACAATCATGTTTAGAGGCTTTCTAGACTATCATGTTTCAGACTTTAGTATTTTTAATTTTGTTTTAGGTATTCTATTACCCCACACAGATGTTATATTTTTCTGATTATGTTAGGCCTTTAAGTTTATGTTTCTGCATTATTCAGTATGTATGCAGTATACAAGTACAGATATCAGTCATGAGTTAGCTTGTAGTATCCTTCGGGGTCATGAGCACCATGTAGCATTCCGGGTACCAGATTCGGTCATTACAATTTATTACTAGTTTGTCTTTCCTATGGTTTAGGAACAGTTATTCATACCTTATCTTATGGTCTTGGAATTAAATTTGTACATGGGTATGGTAAATGGGAAAAGGGTCGTGGCATTCTCCCAAAATTATTGAAATTAGTTTGGAATTGGCATTAACCTACCCCAGTAGTTTTGGAATATTGAAATACGCATGACTGAACCCACTTTTGAACTATTTCATTACCTAGAAAGTTAACGGAACATAAATGGTTTAGGAAAGGCTTTGGTGGCCATAGTTTGATTTTAAATGGTTTTATAAGGCCTTGGAGGGTGTGGTATGTTTCTTAAGTTGGAACTTTGGGTTCATGAAGTTCCCCTAGGCTGACGGATACGTTGAATGGCAGAATTCTCTAATCTTTTAAGCATATTGGTTTGATGATACCATTTAGTGATGCCTTAGTGGAAGATTTCTTTTCTAAATGAAAAGGGTTATGTGTAAATATTTTAATTGGTCTTAAATGGGGTTTTGTAGCTCACTATGGAAGGTTAGGTCCTGAGGGGACCTATATTGGAAATCATATGTTCCGGTGTGGGGGTCTTTGTAACTATGTGCATAGTTCACACTTCATACTTACTTTGGATTGGCTGGGGTTGAGAAATTCCCTGGCCTTCCTAGGATTTACCCAGTTCGTCCAGCTAACACATACAGGATCCCTTCTGTTAGCAGGAGCTAGACCCAGATATCCTATGTGACATGATCCAAACTAGGTCCTAGTCATGTCGTGTGCCTTAAGACCAACCGGGATTGGATACCAACCCAATACCCCACCATAACTGCCCTACTGACCATATAAGATGAGTTTTGAATGATTATATATATAATCAAAAACAAAATGGAACAATCATAAATCAAATGCAGTTAACCAGTATCATCCATTATACCAATACTAATGCAAAGGCTGACACTAATATTGACGCTGCCATACTAACCCATAGTAGTCTTACAAAGCCTTCATCTGAAAGTAAAATAACATCAGGTCGGGACATGCCCCTGACCATAGCTAAAAACAAATTATATAAAATTATTCAAGTGTGTAAAGAAATCTATGACATGAAATGGATCCTTCAAGAGTATGGAAGCTTACCACTTCAATCGAGTACAAGCTGATCCCAAATCTGATCATTAAGCAGGAGGAGGAGTATGTCCATTTTCTGCATCACGTGGGGATATAACGCCCGAAGATGGGTTAGTGGGTCAATGGCCATATTCACTTAGTGTAAGTCTAAAAGAATTCAAATCTTGAAAGCCAAGTAAACAACTATATGCATTCATATCTATACTTATATAAATTTATAATCCATATTGCAAAAAAGAACCGGGTTTAGCATACATTTAAAACCATAAATTGGATATGTTATTGTTAAGCATCCTATAACCACCCATGGAATATATGGTCCCAATGTAACCCCCTAGATGGCCCCTCGTACGTGTAGCTATGCAAACTGGGGATACAATAGGGGTAGGGGATTCCCGCGTACCCTTCGCCCTCCAAAATACATATATACAAGTGTAACATAGGGTATTACCATGTACCCCATAAGTCTATGGTCGCTATGAAAAATTTTAATGTTGACAAACATGAGTTTTTATCGTCCATCCATTGGACTCAAACCATCACAGTTAGTTATCACAAACCGCCATTATTTCCTAATTAAAACCATTAGCACAAAACCAAACCACCAATTTAATTTTTTAATAACCAAGTCTATAAGAAGTGGTATCTCCGTACCGACTATAGCTTGTAAGCAATGTCCTTAAACAACCTTTTAAAAGATTCCCATGTACCTGAAGATTCCATTATTATCAGATTTACTTGGGGGAATTCCCACGTAACCCATAAGTATTTCATTATTATGCTGGCTTGCGGGATTTGCATGTATCCCGTAAGGCTCTCAATTAAACCATAACTATGACCACCAAGAACTTATCTTTTAATGATTTAAAATAATTTAAAACCATCCAAACATATTTATGGTTCCATTAAAACGTTATACCTTGTAAAGTTTTCAATGAAAGTTCAATAATATAACAAAGTCATACTCATTGGTATTTTATCAAACATGTTGAGGGAATATAGTTTCCAAACTCAAAACAAAGTACCAATTTACCATTACCAGACAACCACATGTTCAACCACCTTTAAAATATGAAATCCATAAGTAAAAACATAGGAAAACCATAACTAAACCATTTATAACCAAAACCCCCCAACATATAATTGAAAACCCAAAATCATACCATAATTGTGCCATGAAAACCATACATTAAATTATGACTTTAGTTGAATTAATAATGAGGGAGGAGTAACATGCCTTATATTACAAAAAAGAAGAAGAGAAATCACCTTTTAGAGCCTTAACTGAACACCTTGAAGTAAACCCTAGATATTTCTTAACCCAAGATCTTAATAGAGTTTTTGAGTGTCTAAGATTAGAATAATAGGGTAAATAAAGTCCCAATAGTGTTTTAAGTCATGAGTTTATAAGAGGTTAAGAGGGGAAATATCCAGAATACCCCTAAATTAAACTGTATAAAATTCCCAGGAGGGTACGACAATTCACCCAAACCGTATAATACCATACAAGTAGTACCCACCACTCATACCATAGGCCTCCACTTGAACCCGAACACTGTCCTACATACGACCACTGATGAGTGGTGAGTTTATCACTCATTTACATCCATTATGTAAGCACATTAACTTATTTTGAATGAAAAAATGAGACAATATCTATGGATAAACGCACTAATATCCATTCTCTATGGGCATAAAGTTGAGAAGACCAAAAGATGTAGATTGGAGCTTAAAATGATAAAAAGGGAGCATGAAAGAGTGTAGTTTAGACCTTTAATACATCATCCTTGGTTACCGTGACTATGGTTATCTATCCACGTTCATGGTCAGTCAAGACAGTCAGAGCAATGCATTCACGACACACAAACACGATCACATGGTCGCCGTCATGGACAGACATATACGATCGCAGTTAAGCGGGAATATAACCAGGGGAAAATTTGTAAAACCACTTGGATGCATCTCATGCCATATTTAATCTAAAAACCTTTCTTCTTTAATATAGCTTAGCTTATAAGATATGTTTTAATCCTAGACTTGAAACCCTAGATTTTGGAGAATGTGTAATTAGCATTTGAGGCTAAATTTTTTGGAATGATTTGGATAATCCTTATGGTATATTTCTATTTACTTCCATTGTGAGTAGCTATGTAATTTAATCATGGGATTAGTTGAACTAAAGAGTAATTGTGTATGGGTATTGTTGTGTTTTCATGGATTTTAGTTATTAAGAATGGATTCCACCATTGCTTGAGCTTATGGGTTGGAATTTGATGGGTGAAAACCCCAAATTGTCAAATGGGTTTGATGGGCGAATGCTTCAATATCTAGAAACCCTTTACCATCCTCGAAAGAGGGATGAAGATGAATAGTAGGTAACCTATAACATTCTTGAAAGAGGGTTATAGGTGGGAAATGCAATGGTGGACAATTGAGCCTATGGTTTACTACCTTTGGAAATCTTTGAAATAAGTGTTTTGTGATTATAAATCATGTCAAAAGAATCTTCTTAGAAATAGGGATAATTGATTGAGGTTGTTGGTTATTATGAAAATGTTTACACTTTTTAGATGCTTGAAAGAACCAACGGGTAAAATCGTTGTGGTTTTGTTGAAAGACTAACCCCCAATGAACCTCGACCTAGCCTATCCTTTAGTTAACAACTAAAATTTCATAAGGAACCAACATTGATCCACATGTATTACCTCTAGGTAGACATAATCCCAAGATTTTCTCTGAATCTTGAATTCTAATTAAAAGTTTTATTCACTAAGTGATTGTTAAAGTTTGTTGTAAAGAATTCCCAATCAAATCCCCCTATTTTATTTTATGTGTCATTTTTGTTATCATTTTGGGTGCTCAAATTACTACGAGATTACCAAGATTTACTAAATCCTTGAGATTTGACCCTAATTCAAATTGGCTTAGTTGACAATGACTCCCCCACTCCTCAAACACGGGAATAATTTGAGCTTTATCAAAATGGCGTCGTTGCTAGGAATTGAAATATAGATTTTTTTTGTATGGTGTTATTTTTTCTTGGGAGTATCTGGATTGTCGTACTTTATTTTCTTTGTTGTTTTTGGATCTTTTATAGGTAATCTTAGAATAACAAAAATTATGGGTGAAGGCACAAATCCTTTGGGGTCCTTTAATGAACCCACTCATGGAGAGAGCTATTTAAATGGTAGGAGTCATGTGAGTGAAAACTATATCCCACCTCACCATAGGGGAAAGAAAATTTATGTGCCTATTGTCATGCGTCATGCGTTGCAAGTAAAGGGTCTATATGGAGGCCAAGCCCATAAGGATCCATATGTTCACTTAAAGAATATTTTGGAAGTTTGTACTCCCTTCAACATTTGTCATATTACTCAAGAGTCATTTCAGCTTTGGCTTTTTCCATTCTAACTAATAGGTGAGGCATTTTTATGGTTCTGCACACTCCCTACAAATTTACTCACTTCATGAAATAAGAACATAAAGGATTTTTTATATCTATACTCCTCACCATCCAATGTGTGTCACTCGATGGATGAAATTATGAACTTTAGACAAAGGAACAGGGAGCCACTTCATGAAGCATCCAAGAGATTTGATAGAAATTTATCTAAATTCTCAAACTAGGTGATTCCAGGGAAAAAGTTCCTCTAAATATTCTATCGGGCACTAGATCCTTTGAACCAAATATTGTTAAACAAGGCAGTGGAAGGTTGTCTCTTAATCTTGCACTTCCATGTGGCAACAAAATTTTTGAGAAAGGTAACTAAACTCAATCGGTAATGTCATACACTAGACTTCGACATTTCAACTAGCCCTATAACTAAGCCTATGATTTGTAGAGAACAAAGAAAGTGGGATGAGGATAAAAAACAAATCATGGTAAAGATCTTCACCCAACTTGAGCTCCTAACCAAGTATGTCATGGGTTCACCTTTGAAAATGGAAAACCATATGACACCAAGAGACCATTACAAAGATGAGAAAGCTTGCAGAATGGAGGAAGAAAGTTGGTACCTAGCTAACCCATCAAGGGTTCTCATTCGGCCTATCGTGTAGGAAAATTGGGAGTCAAGGTTGGATAAATTATGGTGGTTGTCAAATTCGTAGAGATTAGGAACATTAGTATTGCCATTTCGTGCCTCACCATGATCGAGATTCTAAAAATGAGTCAAGTTCCATTGACACTGACAGAGGTAGAACGGAGGATATCCTTGCAAGAATTTTGAATAAAGTTAAAGGAACAGAAAAAATGGTCCATGAAATAAAAGAGAACTTTGTTTCACTCTCTAAAATTATGGTCTCCCATTTGGTCTCTATTATATAATTTGAAAGTCCAATGGGACTAATCTTCGAAAATCTAGATGCTAAACCTAAAGAGGACTCAACTAGTAGCATAATTGCCAACCTTCAAAACAATGATCAAATCTTAACAATCCATGCAGAGGGTAAAAATACAAAGTATGAGCAGATGACGAAGGACTTGGGCGGAAAAATTATCAACGGCTGATCAAAATAAAGGTCGTCCAAAATTCTAATTAACAAAGAGAAGAAAAAGGTGAAAAGAATTGCAGGAAGGTTAATTGATGAAGGGGAGTTTGATAAGTGGGGTCTTGTGGGCCCTCCTTGACAATTTGATACATGCCAATGTCATTCCACGATGATAACTAAGGTATTGTGTGGGAGGCAACCCACAAATGCCATAAAGATAGCTCTTATCCTTTTGATCATATTTTTATAGTATTGATGTTAGTTTTTGCATATGAATAACTCATGCATGTGTGACACTATGGAGTTATTTTCATGAGATTTAGGAAGTAAGAAGTGTGCAGAATTTGAGGTGAAAACCAACCAAAGAATTAATGAGCACCAAGTGAGAAAAAAAGATGGACAAGGGAAAAACAGGGAAGCAAACATGCCCTTGGTTATCACGACCATAGTCCTATTGTGCGATCGCAGTTACACGCATGTCCACAATCATGGTCAATGGGCTGTGATCACTGAAACAGAATCCATTTATTCACTGACTACCTTCCTTATTTCCTCACATTCTCGCTTAAGTTTTTGCAGGCAGGAATGGTCTAATCTCAAGATAAATTATGATATTAAAAATTTTAAAAGGATAGTGGTCTTTGAAGGTGTTTTAAGGAGCACCCTTATCTCTTTGTTATCTTTGATTATTGATGTAATAGGGACACTTCTAGTTTTCTAGTTGGGGGTGTTTCCTTATTCATTTCATTTGGGCTTGTATTAGTGATATTTCTGCACACTATTTTTCTCTTTTAGAAAATACTTAGCATGATTTTTAATTAGGTTGTAATATTTGGGTACTCTAATGGTGCTCTCATTTGCATGGATTAACTATTTTTTTATTAGTTTGCTATTTTAGACTAAATTTCCTTAGTCAAGCTTTGCCTTCATGATTGGGTTTCTATCCTTTGATGTAGGGGAAGTTTGAGTACCCATGGCATCAAAGCCACAGAATGCAAGGGATGTTAAAGTACCTGTGGCATTGATATTTTGGGGTTGCATTAAGATCCATTAATAAAGTCTGAGTAACCATATGGTGGGTCACCCATACTATGAACATCAATATGAGATGAAATCTTTAATGGTTTTCATGATTAGCCAATTATATGTGGTGCAGAT
Source organism: Capsicum annuum (assembly GCF_002878395.1). Lineage (NCBI taxonomy): Eukaryota > Viridiplantae > Streptophyta > Magnoliopsida > Solanales > Solanaceae > Capsicum > Capsicum annuum. The sequence goes on along the minus strand of NC_061122.1, from coordinate 70,346,555 downwards.
GTAAAATAAAACAATCCCCTCCATCCAAAAATTTTGAAAAATTTTAAAGCATGGATGTGACCAACTTTGTGACTAAATTTTTCCCTCTTTCGAGGACTCCAAAAGTTGACTTTGGAAAAATAATGAATACTCCATCTTTTTCTCGAGCGGGTAGATCAATTGAATCCCCTTGAAGACATTCGCATGCCATGTTTTAATTATCTCCATCTCATGTGCACTTGTACTATCTTGAACTAGCCTTTTTAGTCTTTCAAAGATAATTTTTTTACTGTGCTTGGTTGGTAAAATGATCATAGGCCATCATGTCATTTTAAAATTCAACTTTAGCCTTAAGAGCCTACCAATACATAAGAGTAACCCCTAGTCACCCTCTTTAAGCCTTTGGACTTTTCTTTGGAAAATACATTACAATCCATAATCCTTTTATTCATCTGCTCTTGAACCCTATCCTCCTTGAACTCGGGAATACTAATTATGGCTAAAAGCATAAGTTGGGTGTGGTGGAATAAGAAAGTAGTAAATTTGGGCCACGAAGTTTTAAGAAGGATCCTACAATCTTGAGAAAGTGAAGCTTTTTGGATTTGAATAAAGAAAAGATCTCATAAAGGAAAGAAAGAATTTATCTATCTGCAAAAATAATTGAAAAGGAGAAAAAAAGAAAGTGTGAAAACCTAGAAAAAGGAAAGGTAGACAAAATAGTAAAGTGAAAAGAGGTGGCAATAAGTGAAGCATGGAAAGAGTACGATGTAGAAGTTCAAGAAGTGTGTAGTGTGGTGTCCCTAAGTTTATCTCCTACCTTACTCTAAACCCATATTTCAAGATCAACAAGCCTTTTTTGGTTCCCAATCAAGTGTATTCATTGTAGTGGCGATTGAAAATAGGGGCAAACATATGGCATGGTACTTGTTAACATGGAAAATTTCTTGAGAGAGTGAGTGGTTTCACTTAAAATTCCTTGTTGCATGATTGGTAGATAGGTGTGTGAATTTCTCATTTCTTGTTAGAAGGCATGTGAACTAGTTAAGATGGGTATTCTGTCATCTTCTACATAATGAGATAATTGGAAGTATTGCATGTTTGAAGTCAACATATGAGCCATTTCTAGAGCATTAGTAGTTGTTACATGGTTGCTCCTCAAAGTCTATTGCGTTCTTCACTATTCCATTTTATGATGAAGGGAGTTATTAAAGTCCTATTTGACCATGTGTAAAAAGCTTTTTGTGGTAGCAATCTAATATGAGTCATCATGATCATTGGGTGATAAAATGAGGGCACACATAGGAAATTGTCTCATAGTAAGATGTAGAGTTGCTTGAGTACAAGCAAAGTCTTAAGTTGTAGGTGTTTATAAGTGGTTAGTTTACCACTCATTTACACTCATTATGCATGCACATTACCTTGTTTTAAATTGATAAAAGAGACAACATCTATCGATATATGCACTAATATCCAGTATCTACAGAGATAAAGTTGAAGAGACCAAAAGATATGGATTGGAGCTAAAAATGATAAAAAGGAAGCAACAAAGAGTGTAAATGAAGACTTGGACTACATCAGTCTCGATTACCACAATCGCTGTCCTCCATCCACTCTCGTGGTCAGTCAAGATGGTAAGAGAAACACGATCAGAGTTCACAACTCGCATGGTCGTGGTCACGGATAGACATGTGCAATTGCGGTTAACCAGGAATATGCCCAGGGGAAAATCTGTAAAAGCACTTGGATATATCCCAAGAGATATTTAAGATAAAACCCTTTCTTCTTTAGTATAGCTTAGCTCATAACATATCTTTAAGTTCTATACTTGTAACCTTAATTTTATGCAAGTGTGTAATTAACTTTGGAGGCTAAATTTCTTAGGATTTTTTTAAAGAATGATTACTTTGGATAATCCTTATGATATATCTATCTCTACTTTCTTCACGAGTAGCTAAAGTAATTTAGTGTTAGGATTATATTGAACTAAAGTGTAATTATGTGTTGGTATTGTTTTGTTTGCATGGATTTTAGTTGTTGAAAATTGATTACATCATTGCTTGAGCTTACGAGTTAGAATTTGGTGGGTGAAAACCCCAAATCCGCATATGGGTTTGATAGGTGAAAGCTCCAAGCTCAAGAAACCCTTTATCATCCTTGAAAGAGGGATGAAGGTGAACATTAGGTAACCCATAACATCATCGAAAGGGGTTATAGGGGGACAAGGCAATGTTGGACAATTGATCCTATGGTTTACTACCTTGTGCAGTCTTAAAAATAAGTGTTTTGGGAGTGTAAATTATGTCAAGAGCATCATCCTAAAAATAGGGATACTTGATTGAGGTTTTAGGTGATTATGAAAATATATACACTTGTCTGGTGCTCGAAAGAACCAATAGGTAAATTTGTTATGGTTCTGTTGAAAGATTGACCCTAATGAACTTCTACCTAGCCTATCCTTTAGTTAACAATGAAAATTTCATGAGGAAAGAACATTGATCCGCATGCATTACCTCTAGGTAGACATAATCCCAAGATTTCGTCTAAATACTGAATTCTAGCTAAAAGTTTTATTCAACAAGTGCTTGTTAAAGTTTACTGTGAAGAACTCCCAAACATATCACCCTAGTTTATTTAACTTATATTTTTTGCTAGCATTACGGGTAATCTCGTAGTAATTTGAGCACCCATAGTGTTTCAAGTCTATAAATCTCTCCTTGAGATTTGACCCTATTTCAAATTGGGTTACTTGACAATGACTGTCTCACCCCTTAAACATGAGAGTGAGTTAAGAATTATCAACCACTAAGTCCAACCTGCATCTATCCATACGACAAATACCCTAGAACTGTGCATTAGGCAAAATAGAATTACCTAGGCTAGACACAGGGCATCATATGATTGACATCATACTACTAGTACCCTAATATATGACTAGTATGATCCATTCATACCTTGGACATAATCCAACCAAACCACACCGATAAATATGTGAGATGAGTAACCTAAATCGTGCCCTATCATATGACAAGTACCCCAAGTCGTACAATATCCAGAAGGATCAAAATCAAGAAATCTTCTAAGGATCAAAACATAGGGTGTTTCACCGTAGGTGCTTTTAGGATAGTTAGAGCTACACGATACGGGTTAATGGTTTTAAATCTTACGCTAAACCTTGTCCCCTATCCGGCATCTTATATATATGTATGTATGTATATGAACATATATATTATGTTGGATTTGATATTGAAATGGTATTGTTTTAACCCTTCCCTGAGGTACATTCTATCACTCACCCTGCTAACTATCCCCAGATGCTACATCCTTTCATAATGTAAGGTCCTAGGTATTTCTCCTTTTGGTCTGTATAGTATTAGGTAGTACAGTTGTCAATTGAGTTTTTGGTGAAGCGGTGAGCTTCCATCGGTCAAAAAGTTAAGTCATTCCATCAGTTTCTTTCTATATTATTGAATTAAAGAGTTCACATTAACATTATCATTGTCATTGAAACTATCATGGTCGGGGGCATGTGCCGATCTAGTTTGATATTACGATTAGTTTAGAGGCTTTTGTGGACACGCGTGGATTGGATAATATTACTGACTCTTGAGCTTATTCTTGAATTATATTAACTATTTTTTCTTTATTCTATAGTTGTATTCTGCTTTGTTATTATTTTTATTTTGCTTAATTAAACATGCTATGCGGTTGGTCTTCGATAATCGGTGGGCTTGCATTACCCATCATGACAAAGCCTAGGCTCAGGTTGTGAAAAGATTAATATTAGAGCCTAAGTTCAGGGATGTTGGGTGTCCACAAACCTTTATCAAGTAGAGTCTTTGTTATGGGTATGTAGTGTACCACATATATAAGGGGAAGGATACGAGGCATTTAAGAGTGTTTTCCTTTCTTGTGTTCTATTTAACTCTATAGTGTATATTGTTAATAATTTTCTCTAACTCCTAATTTTCTTGCATTTCAAATCTTGCATTCTTGAAGATATGATGCTCATGGAAACTCTATTGGAATCCTTACCCTACCAGAAAGAAATATGGAGAGGACTCGATCCCTCTATGAAATGCAGACATGATCTAGGGTCCCAACTCTCGAGTGTGATTCTTCATCTGGGGTTCCCCTAGTCCCTAGTAGTCCTCTCCAGTTGGTAGAACTCATGCTCAACCACCATAAGGACATATCTCTAATAGAAAGTTCTATCAGTCGATCTGTTTACTAAGTTAGTGATGTCTCAGTTCATCATCCTAGTCCTGTTGGTGCCACTATCTAATCTTTTGAGGTTACTCATATTGGGAAATTTATGTGTTTGAATCCCCTAACGTTTATAGGCTTTATGGCTGAAGAGGATCCTTAATGGTTTATTGATGATATAGAGAAGACTTTTAGTGTGATGAATGCTACTGATATTGAAGGTTAAGTTATGTCAGAAGAGTTTGTGAACTTGAGGAAAGATAGGATGAGTGTGAATGAGTATGCTTTTAAGTTCTGTCAGTCATCTCATTATGATCTGAAGTTAGTGTCCAGTATGAGTTCTTGAATAAGGAAGTTTCCTTCGGGATTATCTCATGACTTGGTATTGAAGTGAAAGGCTGCAATGTTGAACAATGATATGGATATCTCCAAGCTTGTTGTTTATATGTAATAGGTAGATGATGAAATAAAGTGACAGGAAGAGATGGGGTAGAGGTAGAATAAGAAGCTATGGTATTTAGAGCAAGGTAGAGGTCAAAAAGCTAGAGGGCGAGATAGTAGGCAATGGACTAAGAGGAAGAATTAGGGTAGTTCAAATTCATAGTCATTGGATAGTGATCCTTATCCTAATCCTTTAAGTGATTGCCATTTTTAGATGACTAGTGGTACTAAGGCACAAGGTACCTAGCCTCACGCTAGGGCAGCCTAGTCGACTTAACCCTTTCCTCTTTATCGATTCTTTAATGAACTTCACTATAGTTATTTTGATGAGGGGAGGAACTTGTGTTTTAAATATAGTTATCCTATTTATATTAAAATGAACTGTTCTTTATCTTAGCAGGCTATAGAAGCTAATAAAGTTTTGGTTGCCACTTTCTCCTCCCCTGTACCAAAGGATGCTACTTCTTGTATCTATACTGGCTAAAATCATCTCTATGCTCTTTCCACCCATTAGGAATCTGAGGTATCTCCAGATATGTTTACTTGTACATTATAACTTTTCTATTATGATGGTTATTGTTTTCTTGGTTCGAGGTCAACTCTTTCATATATGACCACTTCTGTAGCTATGCATTTTGGTTTTGTTCCTTAAAATATTCCCTACCCTTTTTTTGTTTCTACTTCAATGGGTGACTCTATTGTCGATAAAAAGATCTATATGGGTTGTATATGGTTGGATTGGCTTTATTCATTCTATGCTTCTTTGTATTGTAGGACACAAAAAGTTTGTTTCTAGTTCCCTAATGAACCAATAATTAGATGGGAAAGGAGTTCCTTAGTACCCGATAGGAGGTTTATTTCTTATCATAGAAATTAGAAGTTGATTTCCAAAGGATGTCTAAATCAACTTGTTTGGGTTGTATATTCATATTCTGAGGTTCTCCTTTTGTAATCTATCCTAGTGGTGAAAAAATTTCCTAAAGTGTTTCCCAAGGATCTACTTTTCATTCCTTCCATTAGGGAAATAGATTTTGGGATTGATCTTTTGTCGTATACCCATCCTATCTCTATTCCTCCATATAGAATAGCTCTGAATAAACTAAAAGCGCTAATGGAAAAGTTAAAGGATCTCTATGATAAAGGCTTTATTCTTCCTTATGTTTTTTCATGGGTTGCTCCTGTACTTTTTGTGCATAAGAAATATGGATCTCATCGAATGTGTGTGGACTATCGATAATTGAATAAGGAGACGGTGAAGAATATGTATCCTCTTCCCAGCATAGATGATCTCCTTGACTAGCTTCAAGGTGTTGGATGTTTCTCTAAGATTGATCTTTATTTGGGTTATCATTAGTTGAAGATTCTTGAGGTTGATATTCCTAGGACTTCTTTCTGTAGTTGATATGGTTATTATGAATTCTTGGTTATGTCATTTGTCTTGACTAATGCTCTGACTACTTTTATGGATCTCATGAATTAGGTATTCAAGAAATTATGGATTTTTTCGTTATAGTATTCATTGATGATATCTTATTGTATTCTTAGAGTGAGGTGGAACATTCTAATTACTTCCTAATTATGTTGCAGACTCTTAAAGATCAGATATTGTATGATAAATTTTCTAAGTGTGAGTTTTGGTTAAGTGTTGTGACTTTCCTTGGGCATGTTGTTTCTAGTAAGCGGATCAAGGTGTATGCATAGAAAGTTTAGGCGGTTAGAAGGTAGATTAGACTCATGACTCCATTCGATATTCAGAGCGTCTTAGGCTTGGCTGGGTATTATAGGCAGTTTGTGAAGAGTTTCTCTTGTTTTGCTTTTTTGTTGACAAAATTGACTTAGAGAAAGGTTAAGTTCTTGTAGTCAGATGCTTGTGATTGTAGTTTTGAGAAGTTGAAGGATAAGTTTATTTGTTGTATATTTTGATGCATCTCATGTGAGACTAGGTTGTCTGTTAATACATCATAGTAACGTGGTGACCTATGTGTCCAGACAACTTAAGGTTCATAAAAAAGAATTATCTAATAGCTACGATCATGTGTAGCTGATTTTATGGTTTATTGGGATAAACACCTACCATTGTCTGAGTTCACATACAATAACGATTATTATTCTAGTATCAACATGGGCCTATTTGATGAACTTTATGGGATAAGGTGTAATAGGTTAGTTAGAAAATTCTAATGTAAAGCTTTTGGAACAGTCTTGACGAAAAAAGTTCATGAGAAAGTGAGGTTCATTCAGGATAAGTTGTTGGAAGTCTAACGTAGACAAAAGAATTACACAGACCGCATAGTAAGAGATATGTATTTCAAATCAAGTAAGCACATGTTTCTAAAAAATAATTTGAAGAAAGGGAAAGCTTAGATCCTGGTATATTAGTCCATTTAATTTCTTGATGATGTAGGTTTTATAGCTTGTAGGTAAATTGCCTTCAACACTATTAGGAGTCCATGGAATATTTCATGTTTCTGTGCTCAAGAAATCTTTTGGGTATGGTGACAATATATTAAGTGGGACTCCCTTTCTCTAGACAAAAATCATTATTAAAAGTATCTGATGACGATTCTTGAATGGAATGATTGAAAGTTGAGGACATAAGAGATTAGATTCGTGAAAGTCCAGTGCAAGAACTGTCCTATTAGGATGCCACTAGAAGGACTAAAAAGGATATGTATGAAAAGTACTATCATGTATTTGATGATTTAAGTACTTTTAATACTTCTTTTTACCTTATTTTTTTAGATTTATAATTGTGGATGAAAAATGGTTTAATTGTATCTGTTATAATGACACTTTTAATTATTGAAGTATAGTCTAACATGCAAAAATTTGGGTTAAGATTCTACCCGAATAATGTGTTAGATATTTTAGGTTAGGCTAGTCTTGGATGAAATACAAGTGTAGTGTAGTCTAGATTAATTCGATAATGGATAGTGTAGTCTAAATTTGGGTCTAGATTGTTTGAATTGATATTACATTTGGATATATAAGAAATTAAATAGATTGTAGAAACTTTTGGAGGTGAATTTGTGTTAGCAGAACTATGAATATTGCATTTCAAATAGAGGGGTTAGTTTTAGATGTCAATATTTAGAAGTGTGTAATAAAATGAGCAAATTTTAGGGATTATCGGACTTTCTGCCTCTACCTTGGCCACTATAGCAAAAGGTGAACCACTACTATTGTGCCATTTGGTGGTATTATTTCTACAATTGTAAGAGTCAACTTTTGTAAATCTCGCTATTGTGGGTGAATCCCACTATAATAGGAATAGATCAACTATAGCGAGATTCACATTAATAAATTCCTAAAACAAACATAAAATGTTATTTTCTTTCCAATTTTGTTCTAGAGTCGGTAGAGGTGATTTATGGAGAATTCCACCAACTTTCAACCAAAATCCTTCATTTAGGTAAAGTTAATCCCCATTCAACTAGTTTTACAAAGATTAATCCTTAGAATCACAATTTTTAAAGTATGGGAGAGGATTTAACTTGGCCTAGCATGATTTTCTAGTGTAATTTATTAGAAACAAGGTGAAATCCTTAGACTTTCATTAAGGGACAATAATTTATGATTAAATTCTTACAACTCATCTTTATAAATATGAATTTAATATAATTAAGGTGGATTGAGGGTAGAAAACCCTCGAATAATGGAAAGAACAAGATATGGGCCTTGGAGTTTTGGGATTAAATTTTAATCATTATAGTTGTAAGGTCATTGTTTGAATGTTGGTTATATTGTTATTTTTATAGCACAACCAAGTTGAGATTACAAGAAAGGGAAAAACTCAAGTTCATTAGAGCAAGTTGATGCCTTTGATTGAGGTAGGTGATCGTTTGAATTGCATTTCATACTCAATTTATTTTATGTGGGCATATTGATTACTTCTTGGTTTACTTGTTTCAATGCTTGCAGTATATTTTGACTTGTTCTATAATATTACAAGTGCTTAATCGAAAGAATAAGATTGTGTAAAAAGGTTTGTAATATAGTGCAAGTGTGGTTGTGTTATCTCATGTTGTGATTGTACTTTTTGTTATATGAGTTAACAGAGTGAGAAGAACTGACAATGGCTAGAAACATATAATTGGTGTATTTTAAGGAGTTTAAGTGTGAGGACATTGGAATAAGAGTACAATAATATTATTTTGGCAAAAAGATTGCAAACACTAGATAACTGGGTTATTTGGTACATAAATTGCTCTGGTCTCCTATAATTCATGGTTTGGGGGAAACCATAAGACCCAATGCATGTATATACATGGTATTAGTGAGTTTGGGTCTTCAATGAGTGGATTGGGTTATAAGTTTATTGTTGTTTTTGGTTCCTATAGTAAACTATTCGATGATATTGTTGCTATTTTTATCCATGAGTGGTCCAAGCTATTAACATACATGAAATTTGTATTGATTTTTAGAAGTTTGATGAAAAAAATTAATTGTGGCAAGGTTGGGTTAATTGTTTTATACTTTTCCAGATTTTTTTGGAATTGCGAAAAAAGACTAAGTGTAGGTATAATGTGAAGTGTTATATTGTTGTACCTATTTCCAAGGTATTGGTTTTGTGTTCACATTTATTATCTAGAGTTGACCAATGACCAAATAAATACATAGAGGCTTTCTACTAATACTACTAATATTCTTCTTTTTGTTTAGTACAGAGAATATTCCAGTGGTTTCAATGAGTCCTCGGCTTTACCAAGTGACTTTCTTTACTTAAGGGCAAGCTACATGTTTTGAGTAGCCATCAGTCCTCATACTTATATTTCTTGCCTATTTGTTTCACACACATCCATTTTTAATTTTTTTTTTAATGTTGTAGTTACAATTGGAAATTATTTGATTTATTGGTACAGTGACTTTTAGTTTTTGTGGAATTTTAGACATTTGGTATTTTTCGTACTTGTTGATTTATTAGGATTATTTGAGATATTTTTTTGTTAATGAAATTGTTATTTAATTTTTAAAAATCTATTAAGTATCGATGTTGGAGAATTAGGATTATATGGTTCTCCCATGAGAGGGATAGATTGGTGCCACTTGGATGGGTTTGTATCGTGACACCCTTCTACCACTGTCCTTTGATCTCTTGAATAAGGGTCAAAGAATCCTATGTTCTTGGTTGACATGCCTATCGAACCCCATGAATCGTTTGTCGTCTCAAGTTCCCTTATTTTGGTATGACCTTCTCGGTAACCTACCTGAGATTATCATGATCCAAATATTTTACTTGTACCTATTATGCATGTCGGTCTAGATCATTGCCTCAAATACGATCAAACACTCTCTAAACTTGAATGATGTGATTGAGTTGTTGGCGTACAAACCTTTAGCGAAGGCCTCTGTCACCCAATCATCTAACACCATCAGTAGATACATCCTTTCTATCTACAATCAGACCACAAACGTCGAAAATAAACCCAAATCTCTATGCTCTATCTTTAAAATATCCCCACGGATAAGTTGTACTTTTTTGGCCGTTATATTGGCCCATATAAAGCTATATTTTAATATTTTAAAAGATTTGAAAAAGTTTTTAGGGAGAAGAGAGTACCATACTAGGGTTGGTCTTGAGAGCATCTCTTGAACTTCTTCTCCATGACCAACTCGACTTTCTATTATGGTCAAATTATTATTGCAGATCTATGTGGTGAAAAACAACAAGTGTTCTTAGTGGTCAGAGTTCCCATCATACCTTGGGATGTTAGGCGTATTTATCCTCTTTTGAATAGGTGTCATCACAAAAATAGTTGGGGTACAGGGCCAGCTCAATTTTCATAGAGTTTAGTTAATACCTAGATCATCAGGATATGTTGATTCATCTTATGAATTGCTTAGAGGGTGTTCCCTTGAGTGTACTAGTGTTCCTCCGACTTTGACAGGTATTCTTTAATGTGTACCAATATCTTTTCATGGTATTTCTATGTCAAGGGTACAACTATCATCTATGGTAACCCCTCATATGGATTAATTGCCGGTCAAACTTACTATTTCTCTGGTTGTTCTGGGTACAGTGATGCCTTTTGATTATCAGAAGAGGTCTGAGGGATTTTTTTTCTCTTGGATTCTCTGATTTTTTGTGGAGTGATTAGCAAAGATGCCTATGAGTTTCTGATTGATTGCCAGGAGATATTGCATAATCTTGGATCCCTTGAGTCTCATAGAGTTTCTTGTACTACCTATTAGTTGATGAATCTGGCTAGGTAATTGTGGAGGTCTTTATCTAGTTATAGGCTTTAAGATTTGCCTACTATGGCTTATTCCCAATTTTTATAAGGCTTTCTTGGAGAGGATTGTTACATATATCTTGAGAGATCAGATGTATGATAAGTTCGATCAGTTGGGGAAGGTCTCCATATTTATTGATGAATATAATACATACTTCTATGCCCTATCAAGATATTCAACTAGTAACATTTTTGATCGAGACAAAGTGGATTTGTAATGATAATTCTATTTGGAGGATTATGCTGCTAAATCTTTTTCTTTACTTTAGTTGGTGACTTTATAAATCATTGTCACCGACGTGACTATTCTTCCAGCAACCCATTTTCGATTGACTAAAATAAAAAAATCAAATCAATTTATCCGCGAATCCATCTCCCACCACCATTGTCGCTGCCATTTTCTCATCTTAAAGCTAGATGCAGGTCTAGACTCATCTTCAATTATCTCTCTAGCACCAATCCCATTACCGGTGATGTTGTAAAGTGCCTATCATCTGTAGTGATATCATTTTTCTTTATTTAATACATCGTATAGGTACTACAAATTCAGATTTGGTTTATCTTCTCCGATGGAAACAACACAATTTAGGTGACTAGTTTTCTCCATAAATTGTCAGAATTCAATGACTCAACCAAGTAAACTGAACTAGCTTCGATCAGATACACTCGCGTCATCTCTTCTAGTCATTTGTTTAGCTTTCTTGGCTCTATCAGCTGCTACTGTTTGCCTAGTTTGTTTTTCCTATTTTGATCCTTTCTTTTACATTTCTTGGTCGACTATCTTATCTGTGTGTGACAATTTACTTATTTTTAATTCTCTATTTCATTGTAGGGGTTACTATTTGGTGTGTTGTTATTTTTTTGTAGGTGTTCTAGTGATTTTATTATTCTTAGTAGTAATCGTACTGTGGACTTGATAGTACCATTTTTGGTGTGCATTATTGTCTAGGTTATGTTTTCTACGTGTTATTGGTTTGTGCGATCTCTGGTGGATGTGGTGGATGGTATTGGCTAAGGGTAATGCTTTCTGGCAGGTCTTGGTTTGGGGTCGAGGTTGGCATTGGGGATTAAGGTAGGCAGAGGCATGGGGCTAAAAGGGTTTAGGAAGTAAAGAAGACTGTGGGCTGAGAGTGGGGTCATAGAACATAGGGTCTTTATCTGAGAATTAAATAGAGCTAGTGAAAATTCATAGAAAAAGACGAATTAATATAGCTTGTATCTAAAAAATAAATAAGTAGATACTAAGGTTACGGTGGTAGATTTTTAGCTGTTGTGGTACTCAGGAAGCATATGGTATAGGAATGATATAGGTATCCTAGTGGATGATGAGCAAAGGAAAGAAGTGGTAGATATTAGGAGGGTCAACACTAGGATGAAGTCGATTAAAACCAGTTATGGGAAGGTCTTCTTGGAAAATTATTAGTGTGTATACTCCCCATGTAGTCTTGGATAAGGAAAATAAGAAGTGCTTTTGGGAGGCTTTAGATGAGATCGGGTGGGGTGTCCCCATTGATGAGAAAATTTTCATAAGAAGAGATTTCAATTGGCACATAGAGTTTTCTTCAAGGGGTTATGATAATATGAATGGAGGCTATGATAATTATTTTTGAAATGATGGAGGAGTGGCACATTTTAATTTTTCTTGGGTGTTTGGGTTAGTGCTAGTTAATTTAAGCTTTCCCACGATGGAGGTTCACTAGGTTACTTTTCGTAATTCAGTGGCCAAGACTCAGATTGAGGTTTTGCTCCTAAGGTGATAGGGGTATTTGTAAGGAATGTAAGGTTTTACTGATTCAAATTCTTTCCACCTAGCATAGGCTTTTGGAAATGGACTTGGGGATCATAAATGACTAGATGAGGAGAGGTGTCGAGGACCAGTTGAGGATTAGATGGGGTAGTCTGACTTTGTCCGATGCACTAAATATAGGGGCTAAGTTGATGGAGGTAAAGTCTTGGGAGAGTGGAGGGGATGCTGATAGTTTGTGAGATGAGGATGCCACTTATATTAGGGAGACATCTAGTGAGGCGTTGGGTGTCTCGAGAGGCCACTCAATCAGGCAACAATGGAACTGTTTGTTGAACTAGGAGGTGAAGGGGAAGGTGGAGGCTAAAGAGAAAGAGTATGTTAAGTTTGATGAATGTAAAGATGAAGTGGATAAATGGAAAAATAGGGATAAATATAAGATATCTAGGAGATAGGCAAATTTGGCGGTCATAATGGCTATGGATGTTGCTTTTGAGAGTTTATACACAATGTTAGATAGCAAAAATGCAGATAAAAGGTGTATACGCTAGCCAAGATTAGGGAGAGGAAGGCTTGGGACCTCTACCAAGTAAAGATTTCATGGCTTAATTTCCCAGGTCATGATGTCGCCTACCATAACACACCATTAGGCAAGCCGACCTATAGTCTAGAACGGCTAGTGACGGACTACTCAATAATAATAAAAAAATAATGCGGAATAAATGAAACAAAGATCAATACATAATAAAATCCCAACACCTGGTGGTATCAGTACAAGAGCTTCTAATATAATAAGAGTACAAAAGTGGAATATCAAGAGAAATACACTGATACAACTTATCTTTGAATACAATATAGAGACTAGTCTAATACCAAAGAGAGAGATGAGTAAAATTTGAACGTTAGGAGTTCACTCTAAGTCTCTAAAGCATATCTGCTTTGTACGATGCACACATCAATGATGATAATTCGTACTCTAATTTACAGGATGTAGAAGTGTAGTATGAGTAACAAATGAATGGTACCCAGTAGGCAACTGCCAACTGATCTCCAAAGATAATGCAGATATATACAACAAATAAAAAGAATGAAAAGTACACACAAGAGTCAAAAAATCATATAACAAGTCAATGAGAATAATAAGGGACAACTAATTTGTTCAAGTTCAAGAGTCTAACATTATAAAACTAAGGAAGTATTAGGGTGAACTATCCTATTCTAGCAACATTAAATACATATCTGCACTATACCATATATCCAAGGCCAATATATGAATAAAGATCAAAAGAAAGATATATAGCAATATACCAGGTCAAGAACGAATATATAACAACAAATAAAGAAAAGGATATATGGTAGTGCCATAGCTTCTTATAGCTATATATATATACACAAATGAGGTCATCTCAAATCATTTCCTCGATCATTATATCTTCATTTTAATACTACCAGGATTTAATACTACCATACTTAGGATTTCTAATCCATAAGGCTAGACATGAAATAATCATGCATAATAATGTCATCATAAGATAGATGAGGTAATAGATATACATCAAATATTGATATCAGATCAATGACCAATCTTGCCTAAGCTAGCCATAGTAATATTCATAACAATAAAAATAACATTATCAATAATAGTGTGAGTGATTGGCTATTCGAGACAACCAAATACCTAGCCGAGCTTATACGTACCCTGACTTCCCTAAGCTCAGAAGGTACAATCAACATACAATAACACAAGGCTTATTCATCACCCATATTTATACAACTATCCCATACCTACTGATAGACATAGGTGCATACTGGTGATTAGCGATGTGCATACAAGAATGCATGCAAAGTACATAATAAATATCATAATCGTATTATCATAACCATCTCTATCATAACTATCATCATTATGTTTATCATCAGCATAACAAACCTCTGGCTTTACTAATGAGGGATGATTTTACCACTCAACTGCACTCATCATTTGTGCACCTTAACATGTTTTGAGTAAATAAGTAAGACATATTTATTATTGAATTCATAAATACCCATATTCTGTAGGTACAAAGGTGATGAGATGAAAAGATGTCGACAAGAGCTACAAAAAGGAACAAAAGGAAGCAAAGAAGTGAAGTTAAAGACCAGGAGCAGAACATGGACTCCCTCGATCGTGCCAAGTCAAGCAGGTAAAAGTGCCATAATTGCATGGTATTTCCTATGATTGTTGTACCCCAGAAGCATTAAAAGACACCGCGATCGCGTCCTAGCGGGGTTTCAGTTTAAGTGAAAAACTGTAAATGCACAAAGTTGTCCCAAATTTGCCCAACAAAAGAAGACTCAAACCCTAAATTGATGTATCATCAATTCCATCACATTTCTTCTTCCCCAATTTTTCTAGGTTTTAGCTTGAGTCTTTGTAGTCTCCATTTTTGGAAAAGAAAATATTGTATAACTTATTGGTGAAGAATACATTAGAGACTTTGTAAGTGAATGATTTGCTCAATTCCATCGTTGATATTGTGAAGGATTCAAGTTTGAAGTAACATTCATTTAGATCGACCACAAATTAATTCAATGGGGATTATGGGTATATCTATGATGATTTATTTTATGTGCAGCTAAATATACCTCTTAGGGTTATGTGTGAATAGGGGTCTATGTTCATGTGGGTTGTTAATATTAGAATCTATTTGGTAGTTCATATTTATGGGTTATAATATTGCTATACTAGTTTGGTTGGGATTTGATATGTGAAAACTCAAATACCCATATGGGCTTGATAGGTGAAAGCTCCAAGCTAAAAAAAACCTAAGGCTATCTTCTAAAGAAGGGCTTTGGGTGAAGTTTAGGGATCTATATCATCCTCAAAAGAGGGATGTAGAGACCAAGGAAATGATGACAATTATGCGTGTAGTTTGCTAAATTCTCACTATCTTTTAAATAAGGATGAAAGTGAGGTTGACAACGCCTTGGGTGCCATCCTAGATATAGGGATTCCTTGATTGAGGTTGTGGTTGCTAATTGTCGAACACATCCATTAGGTATTCGAAAGGATCAACTGATGAAAGTTTGGTGTTTTGTTGAAAGGCTAGAATCAAAATCTATAACCAAACCTACCCATATTTGACTCACTAAATCGACATTGATGACTAACTCCCACATGTCACGCCCTTAGTAATGCATAATCTGAAGATCCGTGCATAGTTGTTAAAACTATAATTATTCGTAGCCCTAAATTTTTACTAGAAAATCCCAAATAGAAACATTAGTGTAAGAACTCACCTCTCCAATTTTTATCTTCTTGTACCATTTGTTTGAATTTAACTTGCAACTATCATTTCAAATTAATTTTATCGCCACTCACATTATTCCTCATGGATTATACCCCGACCACAAAGTTGGGTAACTATATTGTCGATGACCGCCTTCACTAAAATTGACGTGTAAGTTGAGCATTATTAAAAATGGCGCCGTTTCCGGGGAACAAGTTGGCATATCAAGTTAGTTTGAAATTTTAGTTACTTTCTTTAATTAAATCTTGTATATAAGTGTATGTGATTTTCTTTCGTAGGTAGCTTTTTATTTTATTTTACTTTTTGCTATGGAACCTTCCAATACATATGAATTTCAAGGTTGGAACACATGTATTGACGACCTATGTCTATATTGTGATAGACCACACGACACGAAATATTTTAAATATGCTCCCAAGATAGAGATAGAATCACCATCTCAACTATATCGGTAGTATTTTTGCACATCATGTGCAAGTCAAGATGGACATAGGGATGATTGCCCAAATATTCCCCCCCCCCCCTCCCCGATTATTCTAACCGAGTTATGATTTAATCTTATGTGTTTGATAGGTCCTATGATAAAGATAAAAAAGAGAAACATACCGAACTCAGTTGTTTTGGAATATTACTTTAAACCATTTTGGATCGAGTGGATGCAACAGGGGAGAATGTAAAAGAGATGTATCACGAGGCATTAGCATGGCAAAGTGTTAAGATGGGGAAAATGGAAGAAGAATAAAAGTTTGAAACTATCACAACCTTGCCCATTTCCTAATAGAAGGATCATCAAGAAGAGAAACCAAGCTACGAAGATGAGCTTAGTAGTTAAGACTCCTCGGCGGCTTCCTAACCACCCGACTTATATAATGACGAAGATGCCAAAATAAAGGAAATGGTATTATAGTCAAAAGAAGGATCAAAGCACATCTTTTATGCCTACTCTAGTTCATTTTGGGGTTAAGGTTCTACGGAGGAGGAAATTCTAAAATTAAGGGTTGTACCTCATTCAACTAACTTTTTAGCATTATGCCTAGAGGATGTCATCAGAATCCATACACCTAGGCGAATGATAGATTGTGGGGAGATGTAGTCCTATTCTTATATTTTGGACTTTGACATTCCGAAAGAGCAATTGAAACCCCATCCATTAAAGGCCAAGGAACACAACTCCCGATGAACAACGAGTGACCTATTGTTGTGTTCACCTTTACCCAAGGAGCCAAACCGAATGTTCAATGTCAAATTGGGTAAAAGGTTCAAATCTTCAAATTGGCGTGATAGAACATTTGCCATCATGACTTTATATTTGTCCAATGCACCTCAAAGATGGAATGATCAAAAGTTGGGAAAAAGGTTTAAATACTCTAAGTGAAGACATAAATGAGGATCAAAAAGGCGTCATGTCACAACAGTAAATCAAGCACTTATTGGGAGGCAACCCATCATTTTTATGTTTACACTATTTAATCTAGAATAAGTCACATATTTTTGATGTTTTATAGGTTCTTTGGATAGGATTGGATGCAAAAAATAGGGGAAAACCAAGTTTAGAAGTGTGGTAGCGATGCAGAAAAATAGGGCTAAATAGAGGAGCAAATGTCCTCAGTTACCGCAATTATGGATAAAGGGTCGTGATCACAGAACCACAATCGCACTAGTCAGTCCGCGATCGCCCCTTTGTGTCCCTCATTCCACATGGTTATAAATTCAGGTTTAGTGAGCCATTTAACCGTTCTTGTGCTTATATGTTACGTAGTAAGGTCACTACAAGTCTTATAGTTCACTCAAGGCATGGAAATTTTGTGAATTGATTTCTTTTGTTTGTAGTTATATATTTCTTTTATTAATGATGTTAGGCAAGCCTTTTCTTATGATATATTCAGTGACGACATTCCCAAGGGAAACTCATCGCGGTTGGGTCTTGAGACAGATGCAACAGAAGTATTAGTACCCATCGCATCAAGGCTATAAATGCAAGAAAAATCAGAGTACCTATGCCATTTTGGAATTGGGATCGCACTAGTATCATTTGCGAAGTATGAGTAGCAATATGGATGATTTGCCTATATTGATCAACAATGTAACACCAAGGCTTGGCTTGTTGCCATGGTTATCAAATTTTGCATAGTGCTAATGCAAAGCAAACACACCCCTCCATCCTAAATTTTTGAAAAATCTGGGGCATAGATGTGAGCGACATTGTAACAATTCAATCATGAAATAATAAAGATCATACCATATCCTCCTGCATTCCTTGACAGAGAGATATGTATACAATAAATCTATATATATTCATAAACTTTAACTGCATCTTTTACAAGGATAAACACCTGCCGTATATCAAACCAATATCATAACACAATCGTTGGCCGAATAATATGTCCGTAATAATCACAACATCATAATCACAGCCTTCGGCTCCGTATACGTATCTAGAACTCGTGTTGATAATCATATTAGTAAGACACTGTATATCTCTAACCATCTCACAAATAGGAGGCATCTCACATATAGAATGCATAATATCATTAAGTATATAATGATCTCTCATCTAGAAGGAATCTCACCTCTATGAGGTATGACATCAATAAGTATATATTGTGTATAGGACATCTCATATCTATAGATCATACATCATGACTATGAGGAATGTCACCTATCTAGGCCCATTATCATATCAAAGAGTAATATCATCTATATAGGCGAAAAATTATTATTAAGAGGAAAATCATCTCTATGGACCCAACGTCATTCCTAAGAGGAAATAGCATCTCTATGGTTCAAATATCAAGTTTAAGAGGAAATAGCATCTCTATGGGCCAAATAACAAGTCTAATAGGAAATAGCATCTCTATGGGCCAAACACCAAGTCTAAGACAAAATAACATCTCTATGGATCCAACATCAAGACTAAGAGGAAATATCATCTCTATGGGCCAAATATCATCTCAAAATGATATAGAACCTCTTTAGTCCCAAATATCATTATCGGGGGAAAAATACATTATCATTCAATAGTTAACGAAGTAACTTATTCTATGGTTTACTATTCTAAACTATGCCTAACATCCGCAAATAGGTCCACAAGGCTAACATAAGTCTTGGCCTAAGTGGGCCGGACAATCCACTTCTAATCCTCAATTCCCATATTTATGCATCTATGACCCAAACAAGACTAAGGTCTCTTGTTAAAATTTTAGATGTTAAGTATGCCATATTTAATCATAAGATAGGAACTTCTACTAGAAACAAGGGAATTCAAGTCAGTTCTACTAAAATTACGATTTTAATGCCACCACTCTCGCCCAATAAGTTAAATATACTAATTATTCTTCCAACGCTAAAACCATATCCTAAACTAAGCATATATCAAACCTATGATACAAATTAATTAAAACTAGGCATAAGGCAATAACATTCTAAAATGTTAAAAACATACCCTCTTACAAGTCAAAAACCCTCATGTAATCCCTAAACATATATAATCAAGTGTAAGTCATTCTATCCATAATCAATCATAACACTTACATTCACACGCAATATATATATATATATATATATATCACGCATTATCTAAGAAGTAGAGTAGAAACAAGCCTACCTAAAAATGAACCGTAAAACCTGACATCATACACCACCTGCTCGTCTTTACTTTACAATCCCCAAATGTCATCATACTATTAACAACATAATCTACTCATCAATATGAATCTAACAATACCCATATTGCATTATTGCGCTTCGGGTCCAAAAACCACACCAAAACCCTAAGCGGGTGCCACTTATGGAAAATGCATTTTCGAGGACAACCCAGTGTTCACATATGAACAAGGAATCAAACACTAAACAAATGGGTAAAAACTAAGCATACTTTGGGATAAAATCAAGCTCTAAGCTAAATTGGTGTTTTGTGTCCAAACAAAAGAAATTCATTATTGAATTTAGTGGATTCATACCTTAAATTTGAAGATACTCGCGATAAAAGATAATAAGCAAGATCCCACATCACCCAACATGATAAATTTAAAGTTATTCTACATATTTGGGGTTTTACACACTTAAAGGTGAAGAGGAAATGACCCAAATTGCGACTATGAGGTCTATATGTAGACCCCCAGGCAACGAGATGCCGCAATCACGGAGGCATAAGTTATGATCAAGGTGATGCAATTACTATTGCCTTGCTGTGATCTCTTTGTCCCGATTGCCTCCCTATTCTGCTATCGCTGTTGAACTAGGACCAATAAAACTTGGAAAATTTCAAAGTTTCTAACTATGCCTTACGATTCATTCAGAATTTGATTTTTGCAAACAAAATATGTAGCCACACTAAATTCGATATTCCAGACGAATTAGAAAGTCAAATTTTAAGGGTGAGGTAGTGTCAACAAAAATTAGGTCCCACAACTAAACTTTCAAATTTTCAACTTTTTGATTGGTAGGTTGAAATAAGCTTGGGTGCATCGGGACCAGAACCAAAGGTCTACCTAGCCTAAAATTTATATTTTGATCTACTGGCACAGTCAGAATTAGCATCCGAGATTGTTTTACTAATGTTTTTTCCCTGTCGCCATTTGGAACCAATAAAGACTTCAAATTAGGGAATTGGCTAAAAAAAATAAACGAACTGCCCGATAACTGAACAATCAATCCCAAAAAGTCATAATTGACTTGGGTACCTATGGAGAAGCTCAAATGATGAAGATAAGCAAGAATATGAAATATGACCGCATGTGTCATTAGAAAATCCACTACTAAAAGGACTTTCATCCCAAAAAGTCTACCGATAGAAAGAATCTCAAAAGCTCTAAAAGATGAGCTACTAGGCCCGCATGCTCCCAATATCACTTCCTAAGTAACCTTAACGAAGAGAGAACACTTGGAAGGGATTTCACCATAGGTATCCCTTTTCTCCAACCAGCACTCTCATTATACTTCCAAATAGCCAAAACTCAACTTAACCTATAACTGGCGTCAAACTAAACGAAGAAGGATAATGTATGTACATCTAAACCATAACACGTTGATACAATCTCTATCTCCACATAAATTAAAACAGGCTCATCAGAGCCAAAGCCAACCTCAGGTCATGAGTTATGCCACCAAATCCAAATCCAAATCCAAATATACACTCCTTTTACCAATTTGCACCTGCTATCCACTCCACTCCATGAGGAAAATTACTTGAGTTTGGCCTACACAGTCTTATAATGAAAAACGTAAAGAACTGAAGCTGACTCTCTAAAATTCTATACAACAAACATGAGAATAAACTTATTAGGCGCTGTTTGGGCACACAAATAAAGATAATTGAGGAATGTAATCCATGCCAAAGCCACAACCAGTCTGAATGAAAACCAAACTAAAATTCTAAAATCAAATGTATAATACTCATCACTGAATATTCCACTCCAGGATGTCTCATCCACTACGAGTAAAGCCATATTGAGACCAACTCGGGTATGTTACTACCATAGAGTAAATCTTCCAAAATTCCTAAAGAAAATTGAAACTCGAGGTAAAAACTAAAATAACAAATATGGACCTATAGGCTAACATCTAAACACTTATAAACTATAATCCAATCAATGTCAATAAAACCAAATACGCAACCACAAAATAGGCTTAACCAGCCTATAAATGAAATCTGAACAAAGACAAGTCTAAAACAAAAGTTGCACGGAAGCTCTACAACAGAAAGTTGAAATCATAATACTAACGTTGTATTGC
The DNA here is from genome assembly GCF_002878395.1 of Capsicum annuum. NCBI lineage: Eukaryota > Viridiplantae > Streptophyta > Magnoliopsida > Solanales > Solanaceae > Capsicum > Capsicum annuum. The sequence goes on along the minus strand of NC_061122.1, from coordinate 70,324,932 downwards.
TCGATCTCAAATATCTAAACGAAACCTAATAATGGATAGGCATTAATGCTCCAAAGTCATCATATTTCCAAATTATTATTCCAAGGAATCAAATTAAAAACCAAACCAACAAGGCTATATCAATGTCAACTATCTCAAATCGACCCCAGTATCCAAATCTGACATATCCAAGATAAATCATACTATGTCAGAGCTAAGACATATTTGGAAAACAAAAGCCACTACAAGGATAACCATAGACTAAAAAAAAGCAACAAACTCTGTATTAGCTGCAGGGTATGAGAAATAGAAATAGAATAGGAATCATTGCAAAGGACAAATCCTTGGCTGAAAATGCATATAACCCACTCTATATCTGCTAGAGGGCATGAACTATCCAATCATAGTCAAAAACATCCCAAGGTTGAAAACCATATTAGTATTGGAAAAAACTCTAGAAACTCAAAGAAATGCTACTTTCTCCAAAAACTATTCAATCTAACACTCTATCTCAACAAAGAATAACCACAACCACATATCATCAAGGAGAAACACTATCTGTGCAACACAAGTTTCCACCATGTCTTCACCTAAAATTAAGAGTATTCTTTATGATCAATGACAAGGCGTAATACCTCAAACAACCCAGGAAGCCTCCTCTTTGTGTAACAAAATTATCCCTGATATCCATCATTAATGATAAAGATTATCATCTGCCCTAATCTACTTCAGCTTATCTCTTTATATCTCATTTACACGGAAGTCTATCTCAGTTTTGTTAGACTAAGGTAAGAACTCTAGGCCATTAAGAACTCTACAAATAGTCTTAGTTGAGATGTTCACCCAAAAACCTCCAAGTCTGACAATGGGTCTTCACCCTTCCGCAGTCTTCCCTGATGATTTAATCTCTTTAGCTTGATTTAGTATGCAACATAAACCTCATGCATCAAATCCAAATGGTAATATCCTGGTGCTTTGTCATCCACTAAAAGTTGGGTTATCTGAACCGAGCATAAAATTCAGGCATCTTAGATATGCCTTTTATGGTCATCTTTTTCTTAAATTAAATTACTCTTTAGGGTTTTCCATTGCTAGGATTTATGTAGATATCCTTATTATATAGGTCCTACATTTTGGGGTACCCCCACCATTCAACGATGGTCACCGAACTAGGCTTAATATAATATGGGGTAGGAGGTACTCGTGCTGGTTGAATCTAAATTGGTGTATCACTTTCCTCACTCCCACTTTCATATCCATAATCAAGACCATCTTCATCATTATTTCCATTCTTATTATTTTCTTCCATAGAGTAGGATCCCTCCTAATCATTATCTCCACCATGCTCTTCTTCCTTAACATCACCGTCCTCCTCAGATGAGGATGGTGAATGGGGTCGTGATGTGCTAGGGTTCTTAATTCTTGGCATAGTCTTGGGTAGTGTGGCTTCCTTTAAGATCGATTTCCCACCTTGAGGTCACTTCTCCCTTGGCTCTACCTGCCCTACCAATAGGTATTCCTCGACTGAGCCGCTTGTCACTTTGGTGTCCTTATTCATGAGCTATTGATTAGTTATTTAGGTAGGGTTTTTAGGGGTTTGTGTCTTTGTTGATTTCTTCTTTGTCAAATCAGCTTTTGGAGCCATTGGTACCTATTGAAACATACCCGTTTATAGTTTCTATGAAAAGTAAGAAAAATAAGAAAATTTGGTGTTAGTGTAGAAGGACCTGGGCACCCTATGACACTAGATACGAATTATATCCTCAAGTTATGAGTCGTTAGGAGACTCATATTGTAGAATAATGCCTAATTGGTATTCTCTAGTCAGGCAACGAGTCCTTATAACAAGTTGAAATGTTAGACTATGACTCGTTACCAATGCTAGTTATCTGTCCAAAAATAGTTTCTTGATGGAATACCTTGTCAAGTCATTACGACTCCTATCTGTGAATCGTATAGTGTGACTAAAACTCATTGAGATGATTTGTAGTGTTAGCAGAACTGACACTCTTCCAATCAACCATGTTACCAGTGGTTATAAGTCATGTAACGACTCGTTGGGTGACCCTAGAGTCATTTAGGAGTCCCATAGCCACTGTAGCATGAGTGTTTAAATTGACCTCAAATTAATAAAACTCAATGTTTAGAGCCTATAAAGGTTGGGATATTCAACCTAATAAATTGGACAACCCGAGTGACGTCAGATGAATAAACTACAAAACCAACATATTATGACTAATGAGACTATGAAGTCACCAGATTAGCAATTATAAGAATAGAATGTCGAAACTCTACACTAGAGATGTCTCCCTGAGGTGGCTAATCATAAGAATCACCTACCCTGGAAGTTCGATGAGGAATATTAAGGACTAGTGGGACTCTACGTGGAGAACTACAATAAAGAGTAGGAACCTTAGACCAGGTCTGTACTCCACAAGTAGGATAAGTTCTCTCCACATTATCAAAAGGTAAGATAGAGGGTCCAATAGAGTTTCTATGAGTCAAATCTTTAGGGAGGCATGATCTAAAACATGAGTAATCTTTGACTTAGAAAAGTTCATTACACAAGACTCTATAGCTCAAAATAGAACACAATAAAAGAAAATATTCCGATAGAGTGTGGCATGTTAAATACACATAGAAGGGACTCTACTCGATACGGCTCTATGGACACTCAACAACCTTGAATCGTTCTTCGATGCCAAACATTTCACAACCTAAACCTGGTCCTAGGTAAGACGGGTATCTCAAGCTTAACGTGGGCCACAAATGTAATACCCTAATATTTCTAAGCTAGGAAGTAAATAGGTATTCCTACGTATGAAATATCCTATCCTGTGATTCATACTTGAGTACATGACTTACAATGAATATCCCATTGATAGGATAGCTTATGATGCGTTAAGCATGTTTATACGAGTCACTTAAGGTAATACAAGCTAAGAGTTTTTGAATCCATCAAGTTTTAGTGTTTGAGTTTGCAAGGGTCATCTTTGAATGAGTATAACTCTATATAAATGTGGTATTTTGGCTAATTTATACCCACCAAATTATAGAGAGTCAAATTATCTTTTCAAAGATACCAATTTCGCCTTAATCGAATACCCGAGTGAAAAGTTATGCTCATTTTTGTGAGAGACAGTAAGCATAGGCGATTGGTTAGGCGCTGCCTAACCCAAGCATAGGCGATTGGTTAGGCGCAGCCCAACCCAACCATAGGCGATCACCTGGGCGCCGCCTAAGTCAATTCCAGGTGTCAAAAACACTCCATTTTGAGTTATTTTAAAGGTAATTAAGTCTTTAAATACTCCTTACACGTCCCTAAACTTAACCCGATGAAATATATAGCTTCTAAACATATTGCAGACGTATTTTCATCTCAAAGCTCATCATCCAAGAGAACTAAAAGAGAAAAACAAAGAGGGTTGCGTAACTAAGCTTGAAGATCCGATTTCAAGGAAATTCCTCCATCAATCATCAAGAATCTTCCTTCTAAGGTATGCGTAGTGTTCATCAACGGATTCCTTTCGTCCGTGGAGTTCAAGAATCAGTATTTAAAATAAAAAATCTTGGTTGATTGTGGTGATATGATCATACCCATGCTGATGCTTGTTTGTTTTGCTATATAATAGTATGTGTGAGTTGATTTATGGATCTCTTTCATCCATAAAACTCAAAAACCCTCTTTTTCATTATAAAGTATGATTTCTATATTGTTGGGAGTTGATGATCATGTTGTTGATATTGGGTGATTTCTAAGATGGAATATTTATATGTTTTATTTTGAATTTCATGATATTATATGAGTTGGAAAAATGTAAATTTGGTTGTTCATGATGTATAATTTGATGATTTCACCTATTCTTAAGATGTGCATGTAAGGTGTTTGATTAAATGCCGAAGAAACTAGAAATCATGCAATATAGCTAAATTGTGACTAAGTGAAGGATTCATGATATGCCCTTACGTTCCAATGAATTCTATGTTGATAATGTGCCTGGTAAATGTTGTTGTAATACTCATGAACTATTCATGATACTCACCCTCAAATTAAAACATGGAACTATTGGCTAGTGCCAAGATATTATGTCAAATGTTGGAACATGATCTGCACTGAACAAAAAGAAGAGTGTGAGTAGCATCAGTGTATCAAAAGTACTAGTACGCATCATAGGCCGACTAAACTCAATACCACATAAATAAATAAACCAAATAAGTGAAACAACAATCATCATAGGACCCATAATTGGATAAATCAACACATTTATGACACTTAACTATAAAGGAATTACAAGCTCATATAGCATACGTTTACACTCATCCATTTTTAACAACAATATATCATTAAAATAAATAATCAATACATATGAATGAGATTATAATTTCAAGATGTGCACATCCACTCTTTATCTTCTCAATATCATTAATATCATCAACATCATCATCAATTCATCAATATCATCATCATAATTAATAATATTATGAAAATTATGATTTGTATATCATCATAACCATCACCATCATCTCAACAATGTCAATATGTATATATATGTAATGCAATTAATAATCACTAGTGGTGCTCGAAGAAAATCCTAATTAATTAATTCACATTTAAGAACAGAATCAAATATGTCAAATTGATACAATAAACAGTAACCTACCTCGATTCCTTTCTTAAAGTCTCTTTTAGACTACAAGTTTGTATTTTCTTTCCAGTTCAAATTTATTCATGATGTATAATAACTAGACTAAGGGAATATTTTTATAAATTCATCCCTCTTTAACCACTAGGGATTAATAATAACCATTTTAACCATACAATTTCCTTAATTGATTACCTTATGATTTCTACCCCTTTTACCTCACGAACCCTACTTTATTTAGCATGAAAAACTATGATTCTACTCTTATTAGCATTTTCTAACACTTGAAGATTATTATCTACTAATTTTATACCCATTTCCACCAAATTACATCAAACTCATGAATTAGGGATAAAGCCTAATTCCACCATTATTATGTTTTCTAATGGTTTTAAGGCATTATACGAAGTAATTCATGTTTAGAATGTACGAAACATACCTCCAAAGATGAAAACCTCTAAAATTTTGCAAAAAGATGCATTCCCCAATAGCTTGGTTTGTTTTTCAAATATCAAAAAATAAAAATGTGTTATTGGTTTAAAAACTATAAAAACACTATGTGTTACTACTGTAATGGTTAATTTATCATAACACTACAGCAGTTTGGGCTATAACTCATATCATTGCAATGCTACATTTTTGTTACAGGGTACCACTATAGCGGTTCCCTTTTTTCACTAAATTGGTCTTGAGGTAGAATCTTGGGGAACCTCTCCGGTTATACTCATTCTACAACACAATTTTCAAAGTATGACATCATAAAACAACCCTTCCATGCTAAAATATATAACTAGAATTTTATAACTCTATTTTACATGCTAGAATTTGTTGGGGCTTCCTAAACTCTTCATCTATCTAAAAAATAAATTAAACCATCCCCATAATTGATCTAATTAACGCCATATTTCATTATAGTAGTACACCCTAAAAAAATATCCAATACCAAGCTAGACTTGAATTTCTCAAAAATTGTTTACTAGAGGATTGGGCAAAAGTTTTGCGTCCTATTTCAACCTAACAAAAATTTGGGTCATCATGTTATATAAAAAATTACTACTCAATCATCCCTGAAATACAACTCGAAGCTAAACGAGGTATAAGACAATACCTGACATAATGAAAAAGTGTGGATATCATTTGTGCATATTTGCCTCAATTTTCTATGTTCTTGCCTCAATAGTACTATTCCTCCATTGAACCTTAACACAAAGAATGATACTTTTTCTCAACTTGCTTGCATATCAATCCAATATGGCATTTGTTTCATCCATATAAGAAAAATATTTATTTATCAGTTCAAGGTCCTATGCAAATAATATAATCAATAGCCGCATGATACTTATTTAACATGGACACATAAAAGATTGGGTGGACCCCAGACATGCTAGAAAGAAAGGCCATCTTGTATGCTAATGACCCCACTACCTTTAAAGCATCATAGGGTCCAATATATCTCAGACCAAATTTTTCCTTCTTTCCAAAATGCATTACACTCTTCATGTGTAACAATTTTATAAATATCTCTTCCTCTTTTTTGGACTTTGCATCTTTCAACATATAGTGTGCTTACTCTTTTTGTTGGCTTTGAGCTTCTATGACATTTTCTTATATAAACATCACCTTCTTTATTGAATCCTTTGGCAAGTTAGTTCTCCAAGGCCTCACTTTCAATACAAGAAACCACCTAATTGGAAACCTACATAGTCTACTATTTAAGGCATCAAAAGTAGCCAAGTCAATACAAGATAGGTAGCTATTATTGTATGCAAATTCACACAACAATAAGTATTGGTTCCACTGGCCCCCAAAGTCCATAACACAAGCCTGAAGCATATCTTTGAGCACTTAAATAGTTTTATTTGACTGACCATCAATAAGTGAGCTCAAAGTTACTTCTATGTCTAATCTAGAACCCAAGTCTAACTGGAATTTCTCCAATAAATTTTGATGCGAATTGAGTACCTATGTGTGACACAATCTAAATAGGTAACCCATAAGGCTTTACAATCTCTTTAACATAAATTTAGAAAACTTAGTTATATTATAATCTACTCTTACAGGGATAAAGTGAGCCAACTTAGTTAACCAAACAATTATGACCTATATAGAGTCATACTTCCTCAATATATTAGGAAGACCAACCATAAAGTCCATCATTATCCTTTTTTATTTTCATTCTAGAATGGACATCCTATAAATGTACCACTAGGTTTCTAGTGCTCATACTTATTCTATTGGTAATTTTAACACTTGGTCACAAAATCTGTAATATCACACTTCATTCCTTGCCACCGATATTGTTGCCTCAGGTCTTGATACATATTGTTGCTTCCTAGATCTATACCTAGAGTTGTGAGATTATGCAAGAATAGTCAAAATCATTAAAACTCAAGGTACACACAAGCACCCCCAAATCCTCAACACTCCCTCATCATCAAGGATATCCTCTCTAGCCATACCTTTTATTACATTTTGCCACAAGTTGCTCATCTTTTTATGTTCAAATTGTCTATTATTGATTTGGTCATAGAATGTGGACCTATCATTTATATATGTCAATACCCTCCTTTGCTAGTCTCTTACAATCTCAAAAAACTATTAGCCAAAGATTGTACCTCTTTTTCCAATGGGTGCCTTGACACTACTAATTGTTTTATGCTTCCCATGCTCATTGGCTTCTGGCTCAATGCGCCCGCCACCACATTGGCCTTACCCATGTAATATAGAATTGAGGTATCGTAGTCTTTGATCAAATCCATCCACTTTCTCTATCTTAGGTTTAGATCTCTCTATGTGAGAACATGTTGTAGGTTGTGGTGGTTAGTGAACACTTCACACTTCACTCCATAGAGATAATGTCTATATATTTTTAAAGAAAAGACCATAGCCATCAACTCAAAGTTGAGAGTGGAAAAGTTTTTCTCATAAGGATTTAGTTTCCTTGAAGCTTAAGAAATCATGCTCTAGTACTGCATTAAAATAGCATTTAAATAAAATCCTAAGGCATTACAAAACACAATAAAGTCTTTACCTTCAATCGCAAGGCCTAGATTAGGGTCGTAGCGAACCGAGTTTTAAGCTTTTGGAAGCTCTCCTCACACTTATCATCCAATACAAATGAAATTTTTTGCTAAGTAAGGTGGTTCATATGCAAAGCAATGACAGTAAAACCCTTAACAAACCTATGATAATAACTGGCCAACCATATAAATATATGAATATCTATTACATCCTTTATCTTAGCCTAATTCTTAATAGCTTCAACCTTTATTAGGTCTACCATAACCTATTTCTTAGAAACCATGTGGCCCTAGAAGGACGCTCAACATAGCTAAAACTAACTCTTAGAATATGTAGTATATAGTTGCTTCTCTTAAAGCAACCCCAACACTATACACAAATGAGATTCATGATAGTTTTAACTCTTACAGTAAACTAATATGTAATCAATAAAAATTCTAACAAACAAATCCAAGAATGACATAAATACCCCATTTATCAAACTCTTAAAAGAAGTTGGGGATTTAGTCAAAGAAAAATACATGATTAGAAACTCATAATTCCTATAATAAGTGTAAAAAATAGTATTTGGGATATCCTTTGCCTTAATCTTGATTGCATGATAAGCTAATTATAAATCAATTTGGAGAATACTGTAGCTCCTTTTAACTAGTCAAATAGGTCATCTATCCTAGGCAAGTGATATTTCTTGTCAATGCTTACCTTATTCAAATGGTGGTAGTCTATGCATATCATCATACTACCATCCTTCTTTTTCATATATAAAATAGGTACACCCCAAGGAGGATTACTTGGGCAAATAAAATCCTTTTTATAACAATTATTGTAACTGAGATTTCAACTCCCTCATCTCTATTGGTGCCATGTGATAAAGAGGAATAGAGATAGGTCTAGTTTTTTGTTCAAATCTAAACAAAAATCAACGTCACGCTATCGAGGCATAACAAAAATGTCATTAGGAAAAACTTTTAAGAATTCACACACAACTGAAATTGAAGCTATATAAGGGAGTAGAAATTAATCTTTCCAAAGAAGGGCTAAAATTACCATAAACCAGTTCTTTGCTAGATTCTCAATATGAATAGCTGACAAAATCCTAATAAGAGTATGCTTAAAATTACTCAACCACTCTAACCTTTCCATCTTGGGAATTAGTACAGTGACAATTTTACCATGAAAATCAAGAATGACATTATAAGAAGGCAACCAACCCATCCCTAATATTATATTAAAAACCTTCTCATAAAAAATGACTAGGTCTTCCAAAGTTTTATACCCCATAAACATCATAAGAAAAGCCTTATAAACCTAAAGGACATACACATAAACTATAATTAGAGTATACAAATACATAGGAGTATCAAGTAATTCACAGTCCAAATCCTAACCCAAAGCATGCTTCATAGGCACATCAGAGAAAGTGAACCCGAGATTAAATAATACGGAATCCATATGATAATAACCAAAAATAATAATTGTATCATAGTAACAAAAGCTTCTACTAGAGTTTGACTCTATCAACATCCTGTCTACCATCTCTACCACCTTTAGCATTATTTTTACTGACCTGTCCCTCACCTTGGTTGGCTTGTTTGCTCACCCTTCGTGTAGCTTGGCGATTATCAAAATATTAAGGAAGACCCCTACTAGTTCATCCACTACTATGACCTACTAAAACTAATATACTAGAGTATTGTCATTGAATCAATTGACCTACAAGTAATAACTTAGGATAATATCTTCTTATGTAGACCAAACACCCTAAAATCAAGGCATCTAATGCCCGAAATAGGCCTCTTAACTAAAGAAGATAGAGGTGTATGGTTACTGATCTATGAAGGTTGATGACTGAACCTAGATTGATCCCCAAGGGATATTGGAATAGAGAATTTATAAGGCCAAAAAGAACGACAACCTTTAGAGAAATTACCACTATATTGACTTTAGGTTTGAGCCTTCTTCTCTTCTGCTTGCACTTTTCCTAACTTTTCATGTTCTTTAGACTTCTTAGTGAATTCCACTATATTTTGAAATAATTTATCGTACATAGCCATTGACAAATAACCAGTTGAATCCTAGAATTCCGCCCCTTTATAAAGTACATAATCTGCTTAACCTCATAAGTGATAAATTAGAAAACATGGCATAATAAGGCAAGAAATTTAGCCTCATAGGCTGCTATAAATAGGTTAACCTGCTTTAACCTCAAGAATTAATCCTTATTCTAATCGCAATAAGCACGATAAACATAAATCTTTAGAAAGATATTCTTAAAATATGCCCTAGTAAGTAGAGGTAAGGCAACCATACACTCAACAAATGACCTCCACCATTTATTGTCTTTAGCTTGCAAATGAAAAGTACCTTTTAAAAATATCTAGCTTATACATTCATGAAAATCCAATAGAATATCAAGATTTTTTTTTACTTTGTACCCTAAAATATGAAAGGTTTTATCTTTATGAACCTTTAAAAAGTACATGCTCATCATATTTCATAACTAGTCTAAGTACTTATCATGGATAAATTCCTATCTCTAAGCTCTAATCTATTCTAGGTGCCACATTTGGTTGCATGTGGTAAGGCTGGGGAAAAAATATTAGTATAGTAGGAGTAGCATCAGTGCTCGCCAAACTACCTACGTATCCTAACTACTACTAAATCAGTCCTACAGTTATGGGTTCCTGGGATGCACCATTCTGTACAGGCACTTCCTTGTAGGGACCACTATTTCTTTTTCCTCAATCACCGCATCTTTCTCTCAATCTAATTCACTATAGCACCCTATAGTGGAGGAGAGGATGGAGACCTTTTCGTAGCCAACCCTTTGGTATCCCAAGCTCCACCACAAATATATTTTTACCCACATCCCCTATTCCCAGCCTTTCCCCTAATGTGTGGACTACTTTATACTATAGCCTCAACATTTTGTTCAGGTATGGTCATTGGCACCAGTGCTGGTGTTGGGGCAATTATTGTTGGTCTAGAGAAAAGTGTTTTCACCATCTAGGAAGAAAATAAGAAAAAGAGTTAGAAGCTAATTTGGATCACTAGATATTAATTAGAGTAATGTAATAGCAAAAAAGGAAGAAAGAAAGGAATTTTGTTTTCTAGAGTCTTCTATACTCTAAAAGAAAAGTATAGATATCTTCATATCATTCTGTAAGACTATACTAGATCTATTTTTGTACAACGAGATCTAAGACCCGGGTGCTCTGATATTATCTTTATCATAACCCATATGGTCCTGATTGGCACGCACCCTAAACTATGGTGGGAGAACAATACTTAAACCAACCCACTCTATCGATGTATTACAATCACATTCACCTTTTAGTACTGCTTTACTATTAAGTTCAAAAATGTCTTTATTTAATCAATAAATTTTGATTTCAAAAAGTGAATTATCAAATAACTAATAGAGTGTGAAACCTCTATTTATTAAATCCCTAAGACCTGAAATAACCATAAACATCTATGACATACTCAAATCTATAACCTAGGATTTTTTAAAAAATATAAAATAAATGAGGAATGTCTGAGTCTCAAAGAAAATGAACATTAATATGAAGATCCAAAGGCTTCACTGATCATGGTACTCACCCTCAAATAAAAATCTGGAATTACTGACTAGAGTAGAGGTTTCATATTAAATGTTGGAACATGCTCTTCACTTAACAAAAGGAATAGCACATATAGCATCGTTACATAAAAAGTACTAGTAGGCAGCATCATAGGATGACTAAACTCAACACCATACAAATAAGGAAACCAAATAAGTTAAACAACAATCATCACAAAACCCATAATTAGAGAGATATACACATTTATGACACTTCACAATAGAGGAATTACAGGATAACATTATATTCATTTATACTCATCCATTTTTACCAAGTTGTATCTTAATATATAATTATAACCAATATTTGATTAACATGATGGAATTTAAGAATGCATGATGTGCATATCATCTCTTTTTCTTCTCAATATCATCAATATCATCAAGAATATCTTGATTTTAATAACATTATAAATAATGTTAACTCATCGACATCATTTTTATCAACAACATTAAACACTATTATTTCTATATCATCACTATTATCTCAATAGCATTAATGTATATGCATATGCAATGTAGTTGATAATCATAAGTAGTGCTTAAAAGAAATTACAATTACTCAATTTACTTATAATCATAGAGTCAAGCAAGTCAAATTGGTACAATAAACCACAACCTAACTTAATAAATTGCTCAAAGTCACTTTAAGTCTATAAACTTGCTTTGTTCATTCTATTTCAACTTGCTCTTAACCTATAACGACAAGGTTACACACCTATTTTAAATTTCCTTCCCTCTTTAATGATTAGGGATTACTGACAACTATTGTAACCATAAGACATTACCTTTGGATTGTGTACCCATTTAACCTCATGAACCTTATGTTTTTTAGCATAAACAACTATGGCTCTACTCTAATTGATGTTTTCTAACACACTAGGATCATTATCTACTAATTTTATACTTATTCCCACTAAATTACATCAATATAATTAATTAGGGATAAACTTTAATTTACGAATGATTAAGTTTCTAATGATTTTTAGTGATTCTAAGAAGTAATTCAAGTTTAGAATGTAAAAAACATACCTCCAAAGATAAAAATTTCTATAATGTTGCAGAAATTGCCTTTCCCAGTGCCTTGGTTAATTTTTCAAAAAGTACGGTAAGAAATGGTATTTTTGGTTTAGACACTATAAAAGCACTACATGTTACCTCTGCAACAGTTAATTTACCATTGTATCAGTAAAGTTACCACTACAATGATTTTCGACTACAACAGGCTGCCGCTGCAGTATTACTTTTATATTGTTAATGTACCATTGCATTTTTTCCTTTTTTGATGAAGTGGTGTTGAGATAAAATCTTAGGGGCCCTCTCTAGTTATACTTATTTTACAACACATTTCTCAAAAAATGACATTATGGACTAACCCTTCCATGATAAACTCTATAACTGAGTTTTTGTAACCATATTTTACCTATCAATAGTTTCTACAGCCTCTTATACTCGTCATCTATCTAAAAAAAATTCAATCATTCCTACCAATGTCCTCATTAACATCAGATTTCATTAGACTACTACTCCTTCAAAACAAAAGCCCTCAATAGAGTTTATGTTGGACACATCAAAGGAAGGAAAACATCTGTTGTTGGTGTGAGTAATAAATTTCTCAAAAGTGAGTTTCAACTGGTATTTGAGTTTGTCAATAAGGTGGCACTACTTATATCTGTGAAAAGGACTATAGCATGTTCCGTAGATTTTTATGTAATGGTGTGCCTTAGCAAATTTGAACTGATCAGTCTACTTGCCTTGATATTGGAGCATATGTATAATGTTATTCATATGAAAGAGGGAAAAACAATTTCCTTATTGCTATTTCTTGAACATAACATTTGATCAGTTTGGAAGTATATCAGCCTAGGAAAAATTAAGTAAAGAAATGAAGGAGATTAGGGTTAGATTGAATCCTAAGGATGCAGATATTCTGCACTTGAAGATAAAGAACCAGGAGCTTCTCTTTGAGGGACCGGGTGCTACTGAAGGTCTTGCAACATAAAATACAAGCCTTTAGACTAAGGTTGCAATAGTCACTGAGTAGATTTAATGGTTGTATGTAGAAGCTACGGAATTCACTAAGAAGGTATTGAATGCTCATGCTGTAGACGGTGCTAGAATGGAGATGTTGCTCAAGTCTCTCTTTTCCCTAAACCTCCTTCCGTATAAGTCCCCCTTTTACTTTATTTTATTGGAACTCGTGTCAATTTTTCTTTCTTGATTCCTATAACTTCTTAGGGTCAAAAAGTTTATGTTAATTTTTATTGTGCTATAATGGTAATTAATGTTCTTAAATGAATGGAATGTTTACTTGTGTCTATCAAATGTTTCTTCTTCTTTATAGTGATTCATTCACGTTAATGTTGCTCCAGTGGCCATAAGTTAACTATTTTATGCTAATTTACGATCTTGGTATACTATTATTTCTTTTTTATTCACCTTGGTAGACGACCAGGTACCATTAGTTAGATGTGATGTACTGGTGTACAGGAAGTACTAATGATAGGGGGAATATTGATAGAGGGAATTCACACTGATGTTGTGGTTATGTATGTAACAATAAAAAGTAAAGTGATAGGGGGAAATGGTTGGTGTGTTGATGTAGATATACTTGCTCTGAATCAGAATGAATTTTAATTCCCCAAGGACATTGTTTGTCATCAACACAAGGGGAGATAATTATTGTCTCACATTTTGATAATGACTAGTTGATATTGGAGGACCAAGTACCTTGCAGACCTTTTCCTGGTACAACTCTGACATCTTCGCGTAGTAAGGTTTCAAGAAGTACATTGAACTTAGTTCTTATCTTCTCGTAGCTAAATAAAATAATGATTTGTTGATGAAAAATAATAAGAATTGACCTACTGGATCTGCACCATTTCCTGAAGTGAATGATGTGCATGCTCACTATGCTAGGCGTGGAAAAGGTAGAAGCCCTGGATGTAGTCATGATGACCAAGAGAAAAACCTTGTTCCCGGTGTTAAACAATCATCGAAAAAAATAGAAAAGATGAGAAACGTGAAACAATCACTTGGTTTCTATGTGGTGGAAAAAGACAATATTCACGTGATTCTCGTGCTCTTAAGCACTTTATTGATATTTATCAAGCATCATTAAAGAAGAAAGAGAGAAATACTGAGGCTAACTTTCTCTTTGAAAATGATGTTGACATCACAAGCTTCGATGTAAAAGAGTTTTTCGAGCACCCTGAATGAAAGATTGATCACTTTATTGGTGATGGTTCTATGAATATGGCAGAATGAATGATTTTTAATTTTTTTATTGTTGATAAGAGCTAGTGAATAAAAATCATGTAAAAGTAGTTGTTCGCATGAGTATTATTTTTTAATTAGTATTAATTAGATTAATTATATTATTATTGTTTATTATTGAATTGAATTGAATTTTAATTTTGTAATTATTTATTAAAAAAAAAAACAACGATATATATTTTTCAGCAAAATCCACTAGGCAGGACGCCTAAGTTCTTTATATAAATTTTTTCAA
>NC_061122.1:69987685-70007156 GCF_002878395.1 Capsicum annuum | reverse complement strand
ATTAGCTCATCATCAAGTTAATTAATAAGTCATTCATAGTGAAATCAATAAGTTTTACTTCCAATGTCATCCATCATAACCAACAAGTACCAAGGTATCTCAAATCACCATAGATAAATATTTTCTAGTGTTCACAAGCATATAAAAGGTTTTCAACAACTATCACAAGTCTTGACTAAGGTGGGTCAAGAACCCACTTCTAAATTCCCAAAATACTTTAAAAAGAAATGTCTACCTTGGACTAGGCTAAGGTATCTAAATCCATCATTAGATGTTGAATAAACTATCACTAGCCCTAGGATGGTCTTTCCCAAAAGGGAGCAACAAAGCCAATTCTACCTAAGAAACAATCACTAAGGTCAATTATGCCCTAAACTCAAGTGACTAAGGCAATCTCCACATTAGAAGAGTAACTAAAGCATTTCCAAATTAAGCATGAGACTACAAGGTGACCTTTACCTAAGGTATGGTTAACTAGGCTAACCATATCCAAAATGATATCCAAAATAGCCTAACTGGTCCAACTAATCTCAATTATTGAAATTTATCGCACCAATACCTATAACCCATCCCAAATCTAACAAGATATCATAAACATACTATGAATTAGCTCAATCTAACAAGAGGTAAAATCTAACCTACTTGGACATCAAAAAAGGCTTAAAAGATCCACTAAATCATCATTTTTCCCTTTCGAGAAGATTTCACAAGATACCTACCTATCAAAATCATATTCTACTCATCAATATAAGAATAATGATACCCAAATTACACCATTATGCTTTAGGTCCAAAAATTATACCGAAATCCTATGTGGATCCCACTTACAAAAATTATATTTTTTGATACCAACCCAATATGCAATAGGTTGAGGAAGAGAAGAAGAAGAAAACAGAGATACAAAAAAGGAAAAATAAGAAGTTTAGGTTTTTGAATTAGGGTAGAGGTCTGCAGCAAAGTGGTAGAGATGAAAAGTGGTCTAAGAAGATGTGGGAGAGTTCTGGTTCCTACTTTATAGCTAGTTCTCCTTATTTAAAGTCGTTAAGTGATCATTGTTCCAGGTATAATAGTGGGTTTAGGGCATAGGGTGCCCAATCTCAAGCTGATGGGCCTAAGTTCGCTCTATCATATACTCTTTATAGATTCTGCGGGCAGGTGAACTATGGGTTTTGTAAAAAAGGGAGGAATAAGTATTTTAAATATAGTCAGATTGGTCACCTTACAGAGGTATTATAATTTTAAGGTTTCTTTGTGGGTAAATAAGATTTCTGTGACTCTATGACTGCTAGAAGAGTCTATAGGGGTTGCGTGGTATCTGTTGGTGGTAAAGAAACTCTGGTATATCTAATAGAGTTAGGCATGGTTGATTTTGATGTCATATTGGGAATGGATTGGTTGTATTTGTGTTATTCCTCCTTTGATTATCGAACCTATAAGGTCATGTTTAAATTCTCTAATGAGCCAGTCATTGAGTGGGAAGGGGTTCTTTAGTGCCTAAGGGAAAATTCATATCATATCTTAGAGTCAGAAGTTGATTTCCAAGGGATGTCTTTATCATTTGGTCCTAGTTAAGGATTCTAACTTAGAGGGTCCTTCATTGACATCTAGTCCCGTGTTTAATAAATTCCCTGAGTTTTTTCCTGATGATCTTCCTAGTGTTCCTCTTAATAGGGAGATTGAGTTTGGGATTAACCGTGTTCAGACACTTGTCCTATCTCTATCTCTCCCTATAGAATGGCTCTGATCGAGTTTAAAAACCTTAAAGAGCAATTAAAAGACCTTCTTTACAAGGGTTTTATCCATCCTAGTGTGTCTCCATTCGGTGCTCCTATTTTGTTTATGTATAAGAAGGATAGTTCCCTTCGAATGTTCATCGATTATCGTTATTTGAATAAGGTTACGATGAAGATTAAGTATCCTCTTCCTCTAATTGATGATTTGTTTGACTAGCTTCAGGGTGGTACATGTTTCTCTAATATTGATCTTAGGTATGGTTATCATCAACTAAAGATTAGGGAGGTAGACGTCCCTAAAATTGCCTTCCGAACCTAGTATGGTCATTATGAATTCTTAGTCACGTCTTTTGGTTTGACTCATGCCCCCGCGGCACTTAAGGACTTAATGAATAGGGCCTTTCATTATTTTTTGGATTTATTTATTATCATTTTTATAGATGATATTCTAGTGTATTCTAATAGTGAGAAGATTATGTCGATCACCTTATCGTATTGCAAACTTTGAAATATCAGCATCTATATGTTAAGTTTTTAAAGTGAAATTTTTAGTTGAAGGCTGTTACTTTTCTAGGTTAAGTTATTTCTAGTGTAAGTGTCATGGTGGATCCGTAGAAAGTTGTACTGGTTAAGAAGTGGAAGAGACCCACAAATCCAACCGATATTCACATTTTCTTTGGTTTAGCTGAATACTATAGGAGATTTGTGGAGATTTTCTAGACTATAGTTTTCCAGTTAACTAAGTCGACCAAAAAGAAGGTGAAGTTCTTATGGTCTGATGCTTTTGACTGTAGTTTGGAGAAGTTGAAAGAAAAGTTGACTTTATCTCCAGTTTTGATTCTGCCCAAGGGTACTGATGGTTTTGTTGTCTATTATGATACATCCCGTATGGGAATTTGTTGTATGTTGATGTAGTATAGAAGGGTGGTGACCTATGCTTCTACGCAGTTGAAAGTTCATGAGAGGAATTATCTGACTCATGACTTGGAGTCGTTGGTAGTTGTGTTTTCATTAAGGATTTGGTGTCACTATTTGTATGGAGTCCATGTAGATATCTTTTCTGATCATAAGAGCCTACAATATGTGTTCACCCAGAAGGAGTTGAATCTCATGCAGAGGAGGTGGCTTGAGTTGCTGAAAGACTATAGCATGAGACTTTTCTATCACCCTGGTAAAGCTAATATGGTTGTTAATGCTCTTAGCAGGTTATCCATAGGGAGTCTAGCTTATTTAGATGAGGATAAGTGGGAGTTGGTAAAAGATATTCACCATTTGTCTAACCTTGGAGTTCGTATCTTGGACTTTAAAGATGGTGTTATGTTTGTGCGAGAGGTGGCGAAGTCATCTCGTATTGCTGAAATAAAGAAGAAGCAGGTACTGGATCCTGTATTAACAAAGATTAAGAGAGATGTGGGTCAGCAAAAGTTTGTAGCTTTTGAGATCGGTGGTGATGGTATCTTGAGGTACCAAGGCAGATTATGTGTTTCTGATGTTTATGGGTTGAGAAAGAGGATCTAGGCTAAGGCTAATGATTCGCATAATGTCATTCATCTTAGTTCGACAAAGATGTATTATGATTTTAAGGAAATTTATTGGTGGAACAATATGAAGCGAGATGTGGCTAGCTTTATGGCTGAATGCATGATGTGTCAACCAGTAAAGGTTGAGCACTTAAAGCCCAGTGGGTTAACTCAAGAGATCAAACTGTCGATGTGGAAATGGGAGATAATTAATATGGATTTTGTTATCGGTATTCCTCAGTATTGAAATCAGTTTCATTTGATTTGGTCATCGTGGATAGGATGATTAATTCTTCTCGCTTTTTGCCACTGTAGACTAATTATTCGGCAGAGGATTATGCGAAGTTGTTCCTTTAAGAGATTGTGAAGTTGCATGAGGTGCTTGTTTCTATCATATCAGATCATGGTACTCAGTTCTTATTGCATTTTTGGCATTTATTTTAGAGAAATTTTGGGAACTAAGGTAAGCATTAGGACTGCTTTCCATCTACAGTTGGATGGGCAAGTAGAAAGAACTAGTCAGACATTGGAAGATATGCTTCGAGCTTACGTGATTGACTATGGTGGTAGTTAGGTTGATCATTTACCTCTTATAGAGTTTGTGTATAATAATAGCTACTACTCTAGTATTGGGATAGCTTCGTTTGAGGCATTGTATCATAGGAGGTGTAGGTATCCTATTGGGTGGTTCGAGGTTTGTAAGGTTGAGATGTTTGGCCAAAATTTGGGTCAGTAAGCTATGGCAAAGGTAAAGGTGATTCGGGATAGACTTAAAGCTTCCCAAAGATGCCAAAAGTCCTATATGGATGTAAGGCGTAGGGAGTTAGAGTTTGAGATTGGTGATTTGGTGTTCATGAAGGTATCTCCTATGAAGGAAGTAATATGGTTTGGGAAGAAGGGAAAGCTCAGACCTCGGTATGTTAGCCCGTACTTGGTCTTGAAGATGGTTGGTAAAGTTGTGTATGAGTTGGAGTTGCCTCCTAGTTGTAGCTGCATTTATCCGGTGTTTCATGTTTTGATGTTGAGAAAGTGCGTGGGTGATACTTTGACAGTTATTCCATTTGAGGAGATGGGTATTTTGGATTCCTTATCATATAAGAAAGTCCTGATTAAAATTTTAGATCGATAAGTTTTCCGATTGCAGGCAAAGGATGTAGCTTCAGTGAAGGTTCTATGGAGGAACCACAAGGTTGAAAAGGATACTTGGGAAGACGAAGAGGACATGAAGTCTAAGTATCCATTCTTGTTTTCCACTCCGGTTAATCGTGTGTAATGTTGTTATTCTTAACATCTTTGTTTTCTGACTTTGTTGAAAGAAAGATTGATTTCCTCGGAATCTTTATTTTTTGAGTTTGTTAAAGGTAAGAATAGAGGTATATGGAGTCAAATCATGCTATCAATTTCCTTGTCCCATCATTCGATGATGAATGATCCAAGTGGGGGAGAATTGAAACACCTCGAAATTTGGCCCTTGAAAATTTCTTGAGCTTTGAGCTCACTCCCTGGTTGCAAATGGACCCCCGTGAGTCGTATGGTGTGCTGACGAGTCATTGGAATTAGTCCTAGCCAACCTAGTAAGTTTGTGTCTTAATTCTGCTCTAAGTATGAGTGGCTCACTAAGTGTCGTATTGAGATGTTACGAGTCATTAAGTGTAATCGTAGGGCATCCAGTGTATGCCCCAATTTATGTTGTGGGTTGACTATGACTGACCCTATGAGTCGTAGGGTCCCATTATGATTGGTGCCATTAAGTCGTAAGGATAACTGTGTAGGGTACCTTTGTGGTACCTCTTTGGTTATGACTCATGGTGACGAGTCGTAAGGAGTGGTTATGAGTCAAGGGGTTGACTCATAATCATAGGAGATACTTTTCAGATTTTAAGTTGAGGGAATTCTAGACATTTCTCCTCTTAATCAAACAGAAACCTGTGACTTATAACCTCTTTTAGGATGTCATTATCTCTCAAAAACATCTAAGTAACTCCTCAAAATACTCCCAAATCCTCAAGGTTAAGAACTCTTAGGGTTTCAAAAGGTTGATCAATTAGGGCTCTCAAGTGTGATTTCCTTCTGCACATATCACTATTACCGACATGGTACTCTTCCCTCATTGTTAATTTTGTAAATGCATATGATTTAAAGTATTGTTCATAAGATTATTGTGATGGTTTGGAATCAAGGGTTAGAGGTTTTCAACGTTTATGAAGTGAATAATTTTTTTCATGATTTATATATGATTTTCATGCTTTAAATATGATTTTTAACTTATGTGCATGGGTATGGTGAATGAACTAGGGAATTGTGCTTTCCCCAAACTTGTGGCTTTTGAAATTGTTATAACCACAACCCCATAATGTGAAATCGGTTTTAGTTATGACAACTGTGGAAATTTGTGAAATTGACTAGTCTTGAACTATTGGATGATATGAAAAGGTATTTGAAATACAATGGTATGATTTAATGAACAAAGGGAGATAGTGTTCCCCAATGTGTATTAATGAACATATGTAATTGTTCTCCCCCTAGTTAATAGAAATTGTTTTGGCATGATGTGTTACCTTGCAAGTGTAGTTGTATGACGATACCAACATTATATGCCTTAATATAGAATGCGGTTAAATGAATCGAAATTTGTGATACTTATTTTAATTGGGTTATAATAAGCGTTGTGTATCTAAGTCGTGAATATGGAAGTCTGAGTGACCGATACTAGAAACCGTGTTTGCCGACACGAGGGTCAAAGTGACCAGGGAGGTTCGAGTCCCCCTTAAATCATTATATGATCGAGTGCTTAAGTCACCTTGGTATATATTGGAGGGTTTGAGTCCCCCATGTGCATATATATGAGATTTATTCTCCAATTAGTGTGGCTACATGCACTAGGGCCTGACCAGGGGGTGATAGCTGAGGCCCATATAGACCGTGGGTACAATTTTATGACGATTGAGGTATAAATCCCGGCTAAGGTTATGAAAAGCATGTTAAGCCTCATTTCCTATCTCGGCATGTGATATATACACACACACATATATATATATATATATATATATGTTTATGCATTTGATTATGTGCATTGGTTTTTTGAATGATTTTAAACTGTTGATCATGTCATTATATTATCCTTACCCTCGAGTTACATGCTAGCGTTCACCCCGCTAATCGTCTTTGGACACTGTATCTCCAGCGATGCAGGAACTAGTCATATTTCTACTCCTCCTTCTTTGTGAATTGGATTCGGGATCAGCTAGCGAGTCAGATTGATATGGTTAGCTTCCATTCATCGAATGACCCTATTTCATGATTATGATTTCCTTTACATTTTGACTATTCCCTTGGATTTGGTTTTGGCTATTGTTGGGGGCACATTCCGACACTTTATTGGTATTCAGATTTGGATCATAGTTTATAAGTCTTTGTTTGGACTACTGTGACCATTAGGCGGTATCGGTCGGTCGGTTGACTGATCGTCGGTGATTGGTTATGGATTTGCCTTTAAACTTTTGAACGCTATCTTATTATATGCTCAAAATTCAGACGAACTTGTGGTGTGGTGTGTTTGGTTGGTTACGTACAACGGTGATCTATGGTCCATGTGGGACTTGAGATACCCGTCACGGCCAGGACTTGGTTCGGGTCGTGACAAGTATCGACATCTCTAATAGTCACAGCACAAGATCTGATCACCCGATGCACTACTAAGGAATTACCCACGGGAGTAGATACACACAATGACACAGATAATAAATCCCAAGATAACTCTAATGTGGAGAATAATAAGCAAATACATATGAATAAGTGGATCCCAGATCAATAAAGAAAAGGCCGACTGATGGCACACCAAAATCGTACCTATAACAATAGCATCCAAGGACTCAGCCACGGGTCTTGCATTTACTACATATAATTTACCACGCCCGCCACTAGGTTGGGCTCCTCAAACACACTGGGGACCACCCTTATGGCCTTGATTACTACCTCTAGATGAGGGATGAATCACTATAATAGTGGAACACTCTGAGCTAAAGCAACAACCGACCCACAGCCAAGGCACTCTCGCGAATAGGGATCATGAGCTCCACAACTATAACATATCACATGAGTTGAATCAGAACTAGGAGATCTAGATGACAAGGAATAGCCACCAAGACCAGAATAACCAGAAAACAAACCCCTCAAATATTAATTGTCACCCTAACCATGACGATCGGTAGCACTAGACTGACCCCTATCAGTAATCTAAAGAGTTGCCTGAACAGGGCTACGAGGCTGACTCTAAAGCTAATATAGTAGAGCGTAGGATATCCACCATGAGAACTCATACCTCTAAATTAGAGACTACTACGGCCCCCACTGAAACTACCTTAATATCTAGGCGACTTATTTATGCCCCAGGAGCCTCAAGATGCATCTCCCCCATAAGCTGAGCATGATAGAAACCTTATCAAAAGACCCAACCGTATCAACCAAACTCTGAGTAAACATACGAAGAGGAAGTATTAACCATCTGACAAAGAAATGAACTCTCTCATACTCGATATGCAGAATAAAAGTTACTGCCTATCCAACTCATGTAAATAACCTCATACTCCACAGTTGTCCTTGAGCCCTACTCCAATATAGAGAACTGATCTCTAAGGCTGCGAAGCATGTATTTCTCCAAGAACATTTCGTAGAATTGAGGCCATGTCAAAGAATAAGATCTAGCTAGTCTAGAATCCATATAACCTCTCTACCAATGTTGAGCAGCCAAGTCTAACTGAAACATAATGTAATACACACGAGTCTCAACTAGGCCTAAATTATGGAACCTATCCTCACAAGCAATCGAAAACTCATATGCATCCTGGCCCGAAGCACCAAAAATTCTAAGCAGAGCCAATCTCAAGAATCTACCCAACATGTTCTACTCCTCAACAGACATAGTAGATAGGGTAACCACTACCTATGAAACTATCGACTATCGATTGAGCAACCACTAGTGCAGGAGGGACCAGAACTCTGAGAACCACAACTTTAGAATGCGGCCCCGCCCCTGTACCACTCTAATATGTTGACTATGCACCATCATATGACGTGCTACTAAATATACCCAAATATAAACATAAGAATCTTAGAGTACTAAAGAAGAAATAAACCCTAGTAGAGCCTGGGTTGTTCCATAGACCACCACTGGCTGAGCCGGAAGAACCTCTAGCTCAGGTGTCAAAATAGGGTCTGGTGGAGGACCCCTATCCTATCCCCAACCTGGGGACATATCTCGTGGTTGATCACGACCTCTAGATTATCCACGAATAGGAGTAGAATCCCTAGGCTAGGTATCGAGACCCTCATCTAGACTAGAGGTACCACGTGTCCTAGTAATCTGTAAAAGAGTAAAGTCAAGGAATGTTCTATAAATTAACTCAGTCTCTTAGAACGAAATGAGTGAAAGAAGTGAAGAACTCCTAAGAATGTCCCATATCCATACTAAGATAGGAAATAAACGTCATGGTTTTGATCCACAGGAATTTACTAGACATTTGATCTTGTACCAACAATATTGGTATAACCTGGCTCTAATACAAACTTGTCACGGCCTAATTTATGAGTCAAATTAGCAACTACTATATCTTGCAAGTAGGTAAGACAAACCATAACCCTAAGCTAAATACAATGGCTTAACTTGGTGGGAAAAGGCCCATCATAAACAGAAATCAGCAACCCAATTCTAAATAAAAAAAGTATCTGAAATAGATAAAAGATAGTCAATACATAGAAAAACATCCCACGATTTAGTAGAGCTCATACCAGAGCATCTACTCATAATACAACTTAAGTTCTAGAATAGTAAATAACATTTGTCTTGAAACAAAGGACTAAACATAATAGATTGAAAAAATTAGGTCACTCCGACTCGAAGATCTCACTTCATCTTTGAAAATTAATACAACACAAACATTGATTAATAACGGCAAATCATACTCAGATTTGCACCAAAAAGGTACAAAAGTTTAGTATGAGTACCAAAACAATGGGTACTTAGTAGGCATCATCGGCCGACTGAGCTAAATCATAATTTAAATATGATAAAATGCAAGATAATATAACTAATTCAGGGTAGAGACAAACGTTAATCAACTCCAACATATCTGTACATAAATAAGTAAATAAACCAAAATAACAACATAACATAAGACATCAACACATGCAATCATAAATAGAGAATTATCCCCCATATGCTAATTTGTGCAAAAAAAGTAAATAAACTATCACAAGCCCCCGTAATACTGGAAGGTACAAACAAGATAGAGTAACCCACCACCATCATTTATCAACTCTCATGATGCACTAGAGTTCATCCATACTACACTACCCATCGGTTGACAATGGTCATTATTTGTCAATAGATCAATACTTATCAACTAACCATCATATAAAAACTAATCTCATATATCACTAATCATATTCTATCAACTAATTATCATTTATCAACTAATATTTAGTCATCAACAAAGCCATTCATATCATGCTATATTATAGCCATTTTCTTATTTTTCATAGGATCACTATCATCAATCTTACACCCTGATATCATCATATCATAATAAATATCTCATCATAGTATAATAAGTATATCTGAACTCAAACTGATCTGGATATTCAACAACATCCTCATAAATACCATCATAAACATCATCCTCTATATCATCATCAAATCATAGCCATCTTCTAGACTTATACCAAATACCAATAATCAATATCATCATCATCATCATTATCCAGACTTGAACCGATATTTGTATAATTTGTAACATAAGCAATATTCATACTCGAACTGTTAAGTATATCATTATTATCATGGCCAACAACATAATTATTAGAGTATTCAATAGCATAGTCTCTAGCATAATCATTAGCATGATTACTAATCATAATGGAAGCATGATCTCTAGAACAATCATTAGCATAATCGCTAAAATACTCATTAATCATAGCATTAAGTATAATCTATGACGTGATCAATATCATAGTCAAGGGCTTATTCAATAGCATAATCAATTAGCTCATCATCTACTTAATCAATATGTCATTCATAGAGAAATTAATAAGCATTACTTTCAACAACATCCATCATAACCAACAAGTACCAAGGCATCTCAAATCACCATAAATAAATATTTCCTAGATGTTCACAAACGTATAAAAGGTTTTCAACAACTATCACAAGTCTTGGCCTAAGGTGGGTCAAGAGCCCACTTTTAAATTCCCAAATACTTTACCATGAAATGTCTACCCCAGACTAGGATAAGGTATCTAAATCTATTATTTGATGTTAAATAAGCCATCACTAGCCCTAGGATAATAATTTCTCCAAATAAGGTACAGCTAAGTCAATTCTATCTAAAGAATGACGACTAAGGTCAATTCTGCCCTAAATTCAAGTGACTAAGGTAATATCCTCATTAGAAGAGTAACTGAAGCATTTCCAACCTAAGCATAAGCCTGCAAGGTCAACTTTACCTAAGGTATGGTTAACTAGGCTAACCATACCCAAAATGATATCCAAAATAGCCTAAATGATCCAACTAATCCCAAGTATTGTAATTTATCATACTAACACCTAGAACCTATCACAAATATAACAAGATATCATGAACATACTATGAATTAGATCAATCTAACAAGCGGTAAAACCTATCCTACCTGGAAGCCTAAGAAAGCTTAAAAGATCGGCTAAATTAGCACTTTTCCCTTATGAGAAACTTCCACAAGATGACAAGCTATCAAAATCATATTCTAATCATCAATAAGAGAGTAACAATACCCAAATTTCACTATTACGCACTGGGTCAAAAACTCATATCATAATCCCATATGGGTCCCGCTTACAAAAATTGTGTTTCCTAAACAAACTCAACATTCCTTCAGGTTATTTTTATATAAGCTAAAATATGAAAAATAACCTGAAGGATCATGACACTTTATAACAATGGCAAAAAGTGTGTTTGAGAAGATAACAAATAAATGGGGTAACAATGGATGCAATGGAAAAATTATAACATTTGTGGAGTGATTTTGAGTTGATTGCTGAAATTGTGCCTGAAACAAAGAATTTTGGAAGGAAATTGAGAGATTATTTTTAAGCTTTTGGATTTTTTTAAAACTATTTTTGAAAGGATATTAAGAATATACTTATAGATGAGAAGGGGGAGCTAAAATGTATTATTAAAAAGTTATGCGCTAGATTTATTAACTTGGAAAGAATATGTTGGAAACCTTGGGGTTCGAACCACACAGTGAGGGACCACGTCCCTCAGAGTCAATCATAAGTGATATAATAGTAAAACAACTATGTGGTGTTGGAAAGACAAAGGCAGTGCAGGAAGGTAAGAACATAAGATTTTTACGTGGAAACCCAAGAAAGGGAAAAGCCATGGCTTGCCCTCACAAGCACCAAATAGTCCACTATAACCAACCTCGTGATTATAGACTTGAATATGAACCTAACTCTATGTCCATTTGTCTTGTAGCAACTCTATTACAGGCTTATCTTAGTAACTCTATCAGGGACCCTCCCAATTGATTAACTCTAATCAGTAACAAGCTTAGGAAACTCTACCTAAGCACTCTCTACTCAAAGAGAAAAACACTACTCTTATAGCTAGAGTAGTTCAGTTACAAATCAAAGGTCACTCAAGAACAATTTCTATTTAAGCTCACATAAACAGCTAAGAACTTGAGCAGTGTTGAAATAGAGTTTTGCTGCCTCTCTTTTGACTCCTTAGAATTTGCAAAAATCAATTGATAAAGTAGAGTATCTCCCCTTTAGTAGTATAGTGGTTATTAGGGCTGAAAGATTATTGGACCAGCTGTCAAAGTCAATAAAAAATAGCACCTGCAAGTTTGTTACACAAGAGGACAAAATTATGTAGATACCATGTGCCAACTGTACTATACTTTGCACATCTAGGGACCTGGCCCCTTGCAGTTTAGCTGCTCATAATCGAAACAACATATAGCAATTTTCTCCCTTTTTGATGATGACAAACCAAACCAAACAATTTGAGCATTAGTGCACATTCATCATATTAATCAGTGTGATTACCACTTGAAGATGAATGTTCCCCTATATCATGCCTCCTTCTTCACCATGCGATATAGGGACCTGGTCCCTTATTGTCATATATAGTAAAAACTATTCATCCTCTATCTATATGTACCTTCATTTAGTGCATTTTCATACTTTTTCCTATCACTGTACGCTATACCTCTACACCATGTGAGCACACACACACATCAGTTCCTTACATATAAAGTCAGTAATAGTATTTCCCTTTTTAGTATCATTGAAAAAGAGGGACAGTAAACCATAAGTAAAAATAAGTACCGGCTAATTAACTCATGGCCACTAGGGCAACACTAACATGAAGAATAACTTAAAGTAAATAGAACAATATGAGGTTCACAAGAAGAATTCATTCATTCATATATAAAGATTAGTACTAGTACAATCAAAACAAAATAATATAATAATTAACTATCTTTAAAAGCCAATACAAGGAGTAAGTTATGAAACAGGCACAAGATTGGTTAGAGGATTGGGATAACAAGACTTAGGTTGAGGGAAGTTTGGGTGAAAGGTACTTAAGGAACATCTCCATTCTTGAATTTCTAGCTTTGTGAGCATCTAACAACTTTTTGGTGAGATCCTTCACTTCAGCATTAAGTTCTTGAACTTTACCAATTAGTTCAACCACTCTTTCCTAGTTTTTTTGTATTTGCAATTGCAAGTTCATCAGAGGCACCTAGTTCTTGAGATGAAAACTTTTGAATCTGTGACTTCAGATACACTATCTCAGCATATTTGGCATCCAACACAATCCTAACTCTTCTATTTCCTTTTCTAACCTTTCTT
This sequence comes from Capsicum annuum, assembly GCF_002878395.1. NCBI lineage: Eukaryota > Viridiplantae > Streptophyta > Magnoliopsida > Solanales > Solanaceae > Capsicum > Capsicum annuum. Next base: position 69,994,008 of record NC_061122.1, on the reverse strand, counting down.
GTACAGCTAACAACTTAGATACTTGAGACTCAAAACCAGCTTTGCCTTTTATACATTCATTCTTTACAAGGATTGTTAGGCTGATTATTTGTTTGGCTATTCCAAGGGTTCCTTTAGTTCTACTCACACCAAAATATTTGAAGACCTTCTTCAACAAGTACCCATAGGGCATTCTATATCTCCCATCTTTCTAAAAAAATTACTTTCTTCATGTGGTTAATCATAAAAGTAGGTAGACTGATATATTTAAAATTACTTAGGCATTCAATCAAGAACTAATTAGCCCCAGATGCAAAGGTAGTGTTCCCTGATCTCGATAATAGGACTTTGTTAATGAATTCAAATACTTGTTGGAACTCACATTTCAAGAACTTCTTTTTCATAGCTGTTCTAGATATTCCTCCTATCTTATAGGCATTGATCATAAAATCAGTTGTGGGTTCTTGCTTTCCCAGTGTTTTTTCATCCTAATAGATAGACTTTTCTTGTACCTGTGCAGACAAGCTTTGCCCATATTCTGAGAGTTATATGGTATAGTAAAATTCTCTAACCTTATTCCTAAAATCCATGGGGTTTGATTCTTCAAACAGGTGTAACCAACCTTGATACCTGACATATTCAACAAATTCAATCATCTCAGGTTTCTTATAAATTTTGAGATCAAACCTTCTTCTTGATAGCACCGTTTGAGTTCCCAGGTTCCCAGCCCTTCTTTCCCTGGAAATGTCATTCTTTTCTTTATTTTAGGATTAATACTTTTTTCCTTTATCATCAGTTATTCTTTTCCTGGGACCTAGTCCTTCAGAGTCTTTTTTTTTCTTAATATTTATATCTTTCTTATTTATTCCAGTAGAGATACCAGACTTTGATATGGAGGACCTGGTCCTCTTAATTGTAAGATCATTCTTTCTTCCCTTTTTAATAGCAATTATACCCTCTAAATTCAATTTCTCTCCTATATCAATCTCCACAGCTTTAGTATTTCTATTTTTTCTTTTCTTATTACTTCTGAGTTTCTTCGTAGTCCATCTTAGAGGTACTTTGTCATCAATCTCTTCATTCTCCTTATTTAGAGGTAACAACATATATTTTCTCCCATTCACTTCATTATTATCATAAACCTCCTATTCTACTCCATCAACTGAGTTTTTTTAAGTTGTCACAAGCAAGCAGTAGTAGGTTCACAGTTACCCAGTTCACACTGGATAAAAGATCAACTCTTTTAATAGAAATTTCTTGCCAAACAACTGAGTGAAAATGTTGCTTGAGTCTGATTATGTAGGAGAATATGGTGATTGTTGTGTTTAAGAGAGTTCAACTTTTTTGGATTTTTTAGACGATACAGGAAATTAGGGGTTTTTGGTGAAAGAGTTTTTTGTTGTATAAATGACCTAGACCCTTGGTTTGAATTATCTGTCATGATTTATAGAGCAAGAACTTCTATGGTTAAGGATAAATCAATGAAGTCTAACTTGACTATGGATTTTGGATTTCTTATAGAGTTTGAGGAGATAATGAGATCATCCATTTGATTTGCAAAAAGAGTAATGAACCACTTTAGTTAACAAATGATTGCTTATTTAGGAAAATGAGTACGATTAGTTGTGGTACATTTGACAAGAAGGACTGATTGAGAACTTTTAACGATGACAATGTCTTTAAAAGAAGTTTGTTTTGAACTGACATGTCTGAATCTAATAAGCACAACTCTTCATTTTAAAATAAATTTGACAGCTTAGAGAAGAGAAAGATACATGGCTATTCAGGTAGTATTTTGTGATTACTTAGGCATCTTTTATGTACTAACCTAAGAGATAGGACTAGGTCCCTCTCACTATGAATGACTTTTGTACTTATGCAGCTTCAGCTGTTCTCCTTCTGAGTTGTCCCCATGGGTGTATACCTGTAACACCTCTATCTTAAAGTGTCTTGAGAGAGAGAACAAAGTCAGTCCTTTCATAATTTAGCTTTGAAGCCTTTTAATTAACATGCTATTCATGACTTCCATCCCCTTCTTATGCCTGGAATAATGATCACAAGTTAGATTTTGAAACCCACTTTAGTTTGAGTTCCAGCAGGAGGATAATGGTGTGATTAAATTCTTCTTATCCCATCAAGGCAGTGATTAGTTTCTCGTTACCTTTTTCTAAAAATTGAAGCCCTTAGGATGTGCATTCTCCTGCTGAATGTATTCCGTATTCCTCAATTTAGACATATTCCAGGATTGGCATTTTTCTGTCACAAGTCCATTTCTTCCATAGTGAGTACACAGGAGTTTGTGCCCTTTGCTGCCAACATAATGAGTAGCCTTTCTTTAAAACTCAACAAGTAGGAGTTATATTTGATAGCCCAAACCTCTACCATCCTTGATATCTTGACTGATCAGATTAGAGAGGATCTATGAGGAGGTAGTCCATCTAAGAGATTTGTTCAACTCTTCTTTCAAATGGACCAGGTTCCTCACTAACACTCCATTTTGTCGAGTGCCAACATAAGCTTTTAATGAGAATCCTTCAACCTTTTTTAAAGATCCATTTGAAACTCTGAGGCTCGTCTCTTCCCTTTGTCATTCAAATCACCCACCTTCTCCAGTTGGTTCATACAACTTAGATTTTTAGATTTTAATTTAATGACCATTTTTTCAGCTTTAGATATCTTGAGGATTAAGGAAATCAATTTCAGTTCTTCATCTTTAGCTTTCTCCTCTAGAACAGTTTTTTCAGCGGTTAATTCATACACAGAGTCTATTAATACACTAGAAAGCTTCTTTATATTCTTAAAAAATTAGTTATCTAGATTTTTTTTGATATCAAAGAGTTTTACCTCCTTTTTCTTTTTACCTTCTATGTTTGCCAAGAAAGCAAATAAGGAATCATAGATAACTGTACTGTCTTCCACTGCTAGAATAGATCTACCTCCAGTTTTTTCATCTTTATCTGGACTAATAGAAGATTCTCCCCATATTATCAGAGTTTGCATTACAACATACTCAAATGCTAATTTCCACCTTGGATTTTTAGGATTTGATTACTCTTTTGTATTTGGTAGTTTTTCATGAATGCTTTAGAGCAACCATCTTTTTGACAACCTTGAATCTTACCATTCCCTTTGCTAAGCTGACTACTCTTTTTTATAGATCTACCATTTTTTGTTGCCAAAAGTGCAACATTAGTGTCTTCTTCACCTGGGTCATACTCTAAAGTCTTCAAGGTCAGGGATTTTTCCCTTTTTGCTTCCTTTCTTTCCATCCCTAGTTTAGTTAAAGCGGTCATTTTGTTTAGAAGACTCTAGGTGTGAATCTCTCTCTGATACCAATTATTGGAACCCTTGAGGGTTGCACCACACAGTGAGGGACCAGGTCCCTCAAAGTTAGTCACAAATGATAGAATAGTAAAGCAACTATGAGTTGCTGGAAAGACAAATATAGTGCAAGAAGGTAAGAACACAATATTTTTACGTACAAACTCATGAAGGGAAAAACCGTGGCTTGCTCTCACAAGCATCAAACAGTCCACTATAATAAACCTCTTGATTACAGACTCGACAGTGACCTAACTCTAGGTTACTTTTTCTTGTAACAACTTTATTATAAGCTCATCTTGGTAACTCTACCAAGGACCCTCTCCACTGATTAACTCTAGTCAGTAACAAGCTTAGGAAACTCTATCCAAGCACTCTCTACTAAAAAAGAAAAACACTAATCTTATAGTTAGAGTATTTTAGTTAGAAATCAAAGCTCAGGTAAGAACAATATCTATTTAAGTTCATATGAACAGCTAAGAACTTGAGTAATGTTGAAATGGGGCTTTGCAACCTCTCTTTTCACTCTTTAGAATTTGAAAAAAACCATTTAATGAAGAGGCATCTCTTTGATTTAATAGTTGAGTGATGATTAGGACCAGCTGTCCAAGTCAGTACAAAATAGCACCTGCAAGTTTGTTACACAAGAGGACAAATTTGTGCAGATATTGTGTGTCAGTTGTACTGTCCTTTGCACATCCAGGGACATAGTCCCTTGCAGTTTAGCTGCCTATCATCAAAACTACATATAGCAGAATATATGATGACATCATAAATGGTGTCTATTTGGCCAATTGTTTAAGACGTTTTAAATGGCAAAGAAAGTTTTGAAAGTGGGAATTTGGCAACTTTTCTCAAGTAATATAGTCAAATAATTCTTTTAATTGTGATAACAGGCTTTGTTTGGTAATGATGGGCAAGGGATAAATAATTATGGGATAAGATGCAGAATTATTTTATTTTTTATTTTATTAGAAATATTAGTTAGTTTCAAAATTATTTATTTCAGTACTTATACTATAATGACGGAACATTATGCTAAAACTTAGTTTCTCTGTAGAGTGGTATTAAAGGTCATGAAGATGGTCTTCATTGTGTCTTACCAAATATCTTACGCAGGTGGATATTTTGAAAATAATATTCCATCGTGAGGTCTTTATCAAGGTGATCCTTTATCTCCATATTTATTTATTGCTATGGTTGAAGTTCTTTTCACTCTTGAAATTTCATACACAATGTGGTGTCTTACATGGTGTAAAGATTACACTACATGACCCCTTATTTCTCATCTCTTTTTCGTAGATGACACATTTTTTTGAACTAAGGTAGTTAATGATGAAGCAAATAAATACTATTAAGAATTGTCTTAGGATCTATCAGAAAGTATCTGAATAACAAGTAGATTTTCATAAATTTGAGATTTCCTTTAGTGGTAACACTATAGGGAGTAGTAAAGGATGTTAAGATTTTTTGCCTTGATTTTCTTATCAAATTTGAATTTTACTTTTCTCAGAAAGAAAATAAAAGTATTACCATAATTGTTTATTTTTTTCTAAAAGAAAAATATAATTATCTTCCATATTTGGCTATACTCTTTTTACGGGGAAAAATTTGAAGCTTTATAAGTTGAAAATCCCTCTTCTTATATCATAATACAATAACATCTACAATAGTCGTTCAAAGAGTCTTATTATGGAGAGATTTTCTCTCAATAGGTTTTATAATTTTTCAATATTAGTTTTTAAAATGTAAGTCGCTTGACAAAACCATGTAATAATAATAATAGTAATAATATCTTTTTAGTGTAGTTTTTGTTATCTGATTTATCACAATTATGATTCATCCACATGATGCCATATAGATTTCGTCCCAACAAGTTTTTTCGTTTTAAAGAAATAAGAATATTTTATTGATAAACAATATGAGTACAATTTTATTTGTTCCCTTGATTCTTCTCTCTTGATTTTCTCCATAATTCGAGGAGGGTTTATGGATCTTCTTGAAGTATTAAATTTTCAAGAAAAATCCATTCACTTCTTGATCTCTATATAAGTATATATCTCAAGTGTTCAAACTCAAATTGGATACATTAACTTGAGTTTGAGGGGGTATGTCACAACCCAAAATAAGTATGTGATGTCACTTGTCAAACCCACTAGACAAGTAAGCCTAACCCATCCCAAAGAACACAGTTCAAGGAAAATAAGGCAGAAATAGAAGCCTCTAAATACATAATGTAACAATAGCTATATATTTTAAATGTAGGTAAGCATAATATAAATAAAGATAAATTTGGGTAAGCTTGAAGTCTACCAATACTACCTTGATCTCCATAATGACTATGCTGAACAAAAATAATCTTTAAGCTACTACTTGGTCCAATACCTGCACGGGGTATAGAAAAATAAGAAAAAGAAAAGAGAAGTGAGGGTGAGTACAAAACCACTTGTACTCAACAAGTATCGTCAATATTTATCCCTAATCCAAAGAGATGGATAGAACCATCTTCTTAACTATCCAAAGTTTTCCCCAATCAATCTATATAGTGGAATTACTTTCTTTCATCCTATCAGGGTAACCTAACACAATGGTCAACAAATTCATCAAAAATAAGGTAGACACACTAGCCTACTTAAGTCAACACTATTCATTTATATTCAACAATAAAAGAAAATCAACTAAAATCAATCAAGTATTATAGGAAGAAAATAGGGAGAGAGTGAACATATATACGAGTGTATCTTATACTACCAATAGGGGCTATGCATCATCTTTCCTATCAAGCCTCAGTCATACCCTATGTCTCAAATATTCCAACCTCCAAATTAGTATATGATGAAATGATAATGCAAGGAAGTGAAATTAATGCTCAAAAATAATATCACAAACAAGGTCCTAACACAGAAATATAGTACGAGAGTAAATACTAGCATCATATCAAATCATACCAAGGATGATAATGCAATTGAATTAGTGCAATGCAATATAGTGAGGATAATGATGAAATATTTTGTAAGTTATCG